>NC_056741.1:278690912-278988412 GCF_019279795.1 Protopterus annectens
TTCAAAATTTGAAATATTTTTTGTAGACATTTACTTTGTAATATTTATCTTTTCATCTACCAGTACTCTGTCTTTGATACCTACCATACATAGCTGCAGCTTTTTCGTGAAACTCCAAAGCCTTCTCAAATTTCCCCAAGGTGTTATACACAGCTCCCAGATTTTGCAAAACCACAACCTCTTTCTGCTTATCTGCATTGTCACTCTGGCACAATGGCAGCGCCTTCTCAAAATTTTCTGCTGCTAAGGAAAAGATTTTCAGCTGGGAGTAGCTCAGACCAATGTCATTGTATAGTCTTCCTGTTGTAAGAAGAAAAAGCATATAAAGAAGTGAGTGGAAATAAAATAATTTTAATTGTAATACTTTTTACTTTAGATTATTACAGAAACTATAACCTAAAGATACATTGAGTAAAATTGCACTTTTATGAAGAAGGCTCTGTGGCAATCAGGGAAGATGTCCTGAGTGTTGCTTTGGTGGACCCAGATTTGGATAGACAGCCTCAGTACTGGAGGAACTTGCAGGGAAGGCATTAGAGTAAGTGGTCAGTTTTGGTCCATCTGTCATGAGAGGAGGGAAGCAGCAAGGTATTGGTAATTCAATCCTTCTTACTAGGGACTAGATGCCGGCTTGTGAGTGAAGACCCTTTTGTCGCTCGTCTTGTATATCTGAATAAGACAATGAGGCTTGGGTGTTCGTTTAAGTACTTTATTACATACAAACACATCAGGATAGATATCAGGAACATTAAACTTAAGCAAACTAACTAAGTGACTGACTACTACACGCATATGCATGTTCTCAGTCTGCCTGCTCACTCAAAATTGCAGTCTTGCTTGCATGTGCTCAGTGCTAACATGCACGTGCCTGCTGACTGGAAAGTTTCTTAAAGGTATATTACACACTCGGATCTACATCCTCCCTTTTTACTGAGCTGTCTTTCAGTTATAATGACATTTGAATAGGCATGCAAATTATACAGACAATAATGAGCAAAATAACATTCATGTCCAGGTTGCCATGTATCTGGAACTAGGTCTGGAAATGCGACCTGATCTTGCAATGTAATAGTTAGCACTGGGTTTAGCAATAGGGACAGTCATTCATGAAAGTTCTGCTCTTTACTACTCTCGAGCATATTCTCAGGAACACGGATATCTGCTGGAATGTCCTCTGGTGCTGGAACATTGGATAAGTCACTCTGAGAACTAGAGTCTTTATTACAGGCAAGATGCTGTAACGCCAGCTCAGACACCAGTAATAAATGTTTCTGATTCTACCTAAATTCTATTCCCTGTGATTACATAATATACAATGTCGGCAATCAACATAGACTTTTCACAAATCCAATCCAATTAATACGTTTTGCTGTCTGCATCCTCACTATCTACCTTTCTTTTAATGGAGTGAGCAGTTTACTGGTCTTATCACAATAGGACTTTTGGGACAAATGCTTTTTCAGGAGTTGAGCTTTTATTGCTTTGTTCTTCTTAGCACATGGAACCAACAAATTGCTACTGATTGGTAGTATAGTTCTAGTTTGTCTCGACATAAGTCTCCGGGCAGGTGAACCAAGATGATTATTGTGAGGAATGTTTCTGAGATTCAGGAGATTTAGAAAAACATTGGTATTGTCTTGTTTCGATTTCTCTAACAGCTATTTTGCACTTTGAACTGAACATTCCACCAAGCCATTTGACGGTGGGTATTCAGGACTACTGGTAATATGAACAAAGTCCCATGTTTCAGCAAATCTCTTGAACTGCTGACTTGTAAACTGTGCACCATTGTCAGAAATTACTCTGTGCGGACTACCATGGACAGAAAAATGACTCTTCAACTTAGTAATGACAGTATTAAATATTAGATTAGGAAGTAGGTCAATCTAGAACCAATCTAAATAAGAGTCTACTAATACCAAGTAATGTTGACCATTCCACTAAAAGATATCTGTGGCTACTGTCGACAAATGTAGTTCAGAGATCTGGCTTAACTGAAGTGGTTCTTTTTGTTGATGCAGTTTAGTACTATTACACACAAAACAAGATGAGAATGTTTTCTCGATATCTTTTGACACAAAAGGCCAAAATACTAGTCCTCTCAACCTTCTTTTGGTCGAATCAGTTCAAGAGTGGCCATGATGCAAGATCTTAATGCATTCTTGTTGCAAGGATTTTGGAACAATCACTTTTGGACTTTTCATGATGATACCATTGTCAGACAAAATCTCGTCTCTGTAAGGAAAATATTGTTGCACATCTACTGGTAAACAAGATTGCTTTGAAGGCCATCCTCAACTGATGAAGTTGAGCTTCTGGAGAATTGGATCTGAAGCTGTGTGAGCTTTAAGCTCATCAAGACGTGTGGAAGAAAAATTTCTCATTTCCGTGACTTCAAAATCAAGTTTCTCATTTTCATGTTGTTCAGTGTTTTTTCTGGGTGATCTGGATAAAGTATCAGCAAGATAAAGAAGTTTGTCTTTTGTGTATACAAGATTGAAATTGTACTTTTGCAATTTGAGCATCATGCCTTGCAATCTAGCAGGAGCTGTGTGCATTGGCTTTCTCAAAATAGTAACTAGAGGTTGGTGGTCAGTCTCAATTTGAATAGGTCGGCCATAAATATAATCATGAAACTTCGAACATGCAAACACAATTGCCAAGAGTTCTTTCTCTGTCTGAGCATACTGCATCTCAGTTTGAGTTAGAGTTCTCAATGCATAGGCTACTGGTCTACCCTCTTGAAGAATGACTGCACCAAGACCAAACGTTGAAGCATCACAGGAAAGAGTTACTGGTTTGTAAAGATCATAGTATCTTAAAGTAGATGGATTGGCAATTCTCTGTTTCAGGACATCAAATGTTTTTTGGTGTTGTTCTGACCAGGACCAGGATACATCTTTGCATGTCAGCTCTCTGAGTGGTGCTGAAGATTGGCTCAAATCTGGAATGAACTTGCCTAATACTTGACCATACCAAGAAAACTTTGTAGGCCTTGGACACTGTCTGGAGTTGGCATCTCAAGAATTCTGTTTGCTTGGAAGGATCTGGTTGTAAGCCTAAACTGGTAAACAAGTGACCAACATAAGTAACTTCTCATAGCCTGAATTTGCATTTCTGAGGATTCAGCTTAAGATTCACTTCATGAGCTCTTTCTAAAACCGTCTTGAGGTTTCTATCATGTTTGACTTCACCATTACCTCCTACAAGAATATTACCTACTATAATAGCACATGGATAGCCAGAAAAAATTTGCTCCATCACACGCTGAAAGACTTCACTGGCAGAATTTATTCCAAATGCCATTCTCAGAAATCTGTACCTTCCAAGTGGTGTACTGAATGTGGTAAGCAATGAGGATTTACAGCCAAGAAAAATTTGCCAAAATGAACTTTTTGCATCAGAGACAGAAAAAACAGTGGCATTTGGCATAAAAGCAGTGACATCTTTAATAGTGCAGATTGAATGATGAAATTGTTTTAGTGCTTTTGTTCAAGTCTCTTGGGTCAATATATATTCTAATATCATCTGAGCTTTTCTTATCAGCTACCACCATGGAGGTACCCATTCAGTTGGTTCTTCCACTGGACCAATTACTCCCAGGGCACCATTCTCTCTAGCTCAGCTTTGACTCTGCCTTGCAAGGCTACTAGAACTTTCCTTGCTGGTCTGATAACTGGGCTTACTTCAGGGTCCAACTACATGGAGTACACAACTGGGAGTTAGCCTAACTTGTCTTTGAAAACATCAGCAGAGTCAGAAAAAACAGTCTGGGTGAAACTGGAGCTGTTATCCTTCAAGCTTACATGGTCAACTTCCTTATTAAATGAAAGCAGTCCAATTTTCAAACTGTCTCTGAGGTGTAATAGTGACTGCACGTGTCTCTTGACTACGTAAAACTGCAAGTCATAGCAGTTCCCAGCAGATTAACATGAAAGCACTACTGAGACTTTGGTTTGAATCTCTTCATCACCATATGCAACAAGCTTTGCACACTTTGCCAAATCAAGCCTCTCACCAGCTTTTACTCTAGCAAATGTTTCTGCTGACATAACATTGCACTTTGAACCAATATCAGCTTTGAGCTCTACGGGTCTCCCATTAATCTGATCAGTACAAAATACTTCATTCTTTGCCCACAAATCTATTGCATTGACTGTTTCACCAAGCGCAGATACACCATCAACATAAAAAGTAGGGTCACACCTTTCTAGTTGATCAACTTGTTTCTTTGAATGCTGTTTTCTAATAAAAGAATGAGCCTGTTTTGATTTACATAACCTTTTGAAATGACTCCACTTTTTACATTTGTGGCACTGCTGTCCAAAAGCTAAGCACTTTTCTCTTTTTGATTCATGGTTACCACCACAACTACAACAGTTGACTATGAGGCTAGGTGGGGGCACGTTCTTTGATTTAGTGACTCACCCTTGTGCTTCACTAAGCATGCTCTGGATTTTGCTAGAAAGGCGCATGCCCTCTATTTTGCTAGAAAAGCTCTGGGTTTCACTGAAGCTGGCCCACCTTTGGGCCTGTATGTTTTAACCATGTGCTGCATACTATCTATAGTAGCAGTAAGAGAAGCCATGTGTGTGCTTTTCTCATTTGTAAGCATATTTGTGTGCTTTTCTGTGAACTCATATATTTGACAAATCTCTATGGCCTTATTCAAAGTTAAATCACTGTCTCGAAGCAAAATCTTTCTCACTGCATCGTCTTTAATACCACATACAAGCCTGCCTTTTATCAACTCATCTCTCAAATCACCAAATCTGCACATTTTAGCCATATTTCTTAAGTCAGTTATAAATGCTGTAAAGGTTTCATCAGGATTTTGATCTCTTGTGTAAAATAAGTGCCTTTGCATTGTAATATTCATTTGGGGGTTACACAGTTCTCTAAATTTACATTTTAAACACTCAGGGTCTTCCCACTTTTCAGCCGGTACCACTATATGGTGGTTTTCCTGCTTCCCTGCATACACAGCAGGTGCATATACAAATGAATGGTCTCTTTCAATGGCTTCTGACCCAGCTAAATTAAGCAGAATAAATGCTTTTGCATGTGCATCTTTGTCAGAAAAAGCAGCCTATATGAAAATATCATACTTTTGCTCAAACACTCTCCTATTTTCTGGAATATCGTTATCAAACACAATCGGATTTGGTCTGCAAAATCCTCCTGCCATGCCAACAAATTATGTTGAAACACAATGCAAATATGGCCTTTGTAATTATGTACAGACATGGACACACACCAGGTACTTGTAATAACAATCAAATTCACAATAGACTCTTCGAAAGACTACTTTGCAAAATATTCTTTGAAATGACTATCCTTGTAAAATAACTGTACTGTAATACTGCACATAATTTCCAACACTTTGCACACTTTGAATACTTCATATAGCTTAAGTTAATGCAAAAAAGGAGCACATAGTGAAAAAATATGGTTGTTTTCCCTTTTTTACACATTTTATGTGATTTGGAAATTGTTTCAAACATTTTCGTAATTATTTCAAATATTTTTATCAATATGTTGCAGTTTCAAATATTATGTTTAATTAGAAATTCATTTTGAGCATTCTGAGTGCTTTGTTTTATATTTGAGTAAAAAATCCAACTTTAACTGTGCGCCTCATAGTTTTGACTCTGGATCCTATTCTGACACCATGTCTCTTGTCTTATATATCTCAATAAGACGATGAGACTTGGGTGTTCGTTTAAATACTTTATTACATACAAACACATCGGGATAGATAGCAGGAACATTAAACATAAACAAACTAACTGACTGACTACTTCACACATATGCATGCTCTCATTCTGGCTGCTCACTCAGAATGGCATTCTTGCTTGCACGTGCTCAGTACTTACATGCACGTTCCTGCTGACTGAAAAGCTTTTTAAAGGTATATCATTCACTCTGATCTACACCTATAGCCTGACAAGCAGCACATATACATTGTAGCTGAGTTAAGTATATGAAAGCACACACTCTGACTCTACCACTGCAGCCCTTGTTCCACTAATGTCTGGCCACCAGAAGGTGGGGAAATTAAGCTTAAAAAATCTAATCAATCAAGGTAGATATGCTACAAGTGCAAAAGCTTACTCCCACTGCTTACCATGATATGGAGCTCTGAAAGGTAAATAATCTATAGTGGGGGAGGACCCACCACATAATGATGTAATAAACAGGACAGTGGAAAAGTCACTGGAATGTGGGATGGTTTGATGATCAAGATTAAGAAGAATAAAAAGCACTAAAAAATAAGGACTTTTTTAACACCTTTACTGAATTATCGCTTATGACATAGGAAAACATGCATTTATGTAAAAGAAACAAAACATATTAACATGTTTCCAGTTACAAACATTATACATCACATATCCTCTTTTGTATAACTATCATCAATCTAACATTACATAAATTGCTCATAAATTACATTCTGCCTTCCAGTCCCTTGCCCTCTTCCCTTCCCAGATAAAATCCTTACTCCTCCCCAAAAATATTATTCTGCATGTACTGTCCCCATAATTTCCATTTTTTTTCTACGAAATTTGCTTCTACCCTTTTCTAAAGATCCCTCTTCCAATTATTTTATCTCTGTTAAAATATTCAGTACTTCAAATACAGTTAGTTTAGACTTTGTTTTCCATTTTCTGGTAATTGCTTTTTTTGCCAGCCACCAGAATTAAACTTAACAAGATCTTACTATTTCTAGGCAGTTCAGATCCTGCATTCCATCTCAAAAAAATCCTTTCCTTAGTTACACTCATTTGTGCACTCAAAATTTCTGACAGAGTATTCTGTAGGGAATTTTTAAAGTCTGCCATCTCTTTACACTCCCAAGACATATGTTTCCAGTTACCTCTTTCTTCCCCATCACACCTCCAACATTTGGCAACTACCGGAGGAAAATTTCTTTGGAGTCTGACTGAGATATAAAAATACCTATGCAAACCCTTTGAAGTACAAATCCTAAATCTTCTTGACTTTGTTGTATATTTGGAAGCCATATGTACATCCTCCAATTGCCTGCTTGTGAATTGCTTATCTGGTCTCCCTTCCCAATTTTTCTAACCTCCTCAGATTGGTTCCTATAGTTATTGTGTAATAATTTATATGCTTTACTAATTATCCCTTTTTTAACAGCAGCTTCTGCTCTATATTCAACTAAAAACTCTACCAGAGCAAGTTTTTCATTTAGGATTTCCCTATCCCTTTCTCTTTACATATACTCCGGTATCAATCCCTGATAGGAAGGCAGTCTCTAGACTGCAGTCCAAATGTCTTCTTGACCTCTTCCCATTCTTTTAATGTTCCCTCTCCAGTCATTTGCTCCCAACACCTTGGTTCCTTTGCCAGATTTTTACATTAAATTCCAGCCCCTTACCTATTCTCTGTAACTCTAATTGCAGTCATCCATATCAGCAAAATCTCCTTTCCCCATTCTCAAGTTGCCTTTATTAGAATACTTTCTGCTACTTTATGAATATAATATTCTGCATAGCAGATGTTACGCTCCTTAAGGATCTGCATCCAAAATCCCACTCTCCCGTTATTTCCTGAATCCCCCCACTTCATCATCATCCCTTTCCCACTTTGAATTATAGCTTTGTGCTTGTGCTATGTATATCAGCCTTAAATGTATACCTCTAAAATACCCTTCAAATTAGGTAATCCTAAACCACCTTGCTCTGTTGGAAGGATCAACTTATCCCACTTGACTCTTGCCCTCTTCCCTTCCCAGATAAAATCCTTCAACTTTTTATTAATTATTGTCCACAACTTTTCTTCTAGTTGATAAACATATGCCTGACTTGTACATAAAACTAAATGGATTAAAAATATTTTCACTGCTTGCATCTTGCTATCCATATCCATAAACAGTTTTTGTATTATCCTTTATTTAGTCTCTTTCCACATATCCTTAGCTGCCTTAACATATTCCTTTTTATTCCATACTCTTAAATACTTCATTTTATCATGTCCCCATAAATATGGATATGGCAGACCCAATTCTTGCTTGGCTACATAGTTTACAGGTATAGTGTTAGTTTTATCTTCATTAATTTTATATTCCCAAAAGACTTGAAACTATCTCAAAATGTTCCTCAACACTGAGATTTCTTTTTCTGGTTTTATCAGGTATAAAATAATATTGTCTGCAAATAAAGCCAGCTTTTCTTGATTACCATACCAATTACATCCCTGAATTTCTGAGCGCCTTATTTTCTATGCCAATAGCTCTAAATATAAAGCAAATTGCAAAGGGGAAAGAGGACACACCTGCCTGGTTCCTCTGCTCAGATATAACTTGTCAGAGACAAGCTTCCCCACTTTAACTTTTTTGCCTCAGATCTCTCATACACTCCAATGTAACTTTATTATTGTATCAAGGAATGCAAATGCTTCAATTGCCCTACTCATAAAATCCTAGCTTACTCTGTTAAATGCTTTCTCTGCATCCAGACCCATCAACAGCCATGATATTTTCTTACATTCTGTTTCCTTCTGGATCATCGATGCTCTATTAATGTTGTCAAATATTTGCCTCCCCTCTGAAAAAATACACTGATCCATATCCATCAATTTTGGCAATACTTTGACATTCTTTTAGTTATTATAGATATAAATACTTTATAATCATGGTTTTAAATTGAAATGGGCCTATATGAAGCCAGTTCTGAGAGGTCTTTGCCATTTTTAAGTATTACAGCCACCACAGCTTTCTTCCAGGATGTTGGTGCTTCCCTTCCTTTTAAAATACTGTTAAACAAAACCTTCCAGATCTTTATCACTTTCTTCCTTCCTAGCTTCCAGACTTCCACAAGAATACCATCTATTCCTGGAGACTTTCCTGCAGATTGATTATACATCACCATTTTTATCTCATATCTTAACTAATTGTTGAGTCTCATCTACCTCTAACCATTGCATACTTAAGTCTTCCATAAATATTTCCATTTGTGCTCTTTCTTGATTTCCACATTTCTTTGCTTTATATACATTTTCATAAAATTTCCAAAATATCTCCAGTATCTCTACAGGATCTCTAGTTATTTTTGTTGTTATAAACTCCCTAGGTTTGGCAACAACTCTTTCTGCTTTCTGTTTCATAAGTCATTGTGATAAAAGTTTTTGTGCTCTGGAGTTATTACCAAAAACAGTTGTTTAACAGCAATCTTTCTAAACTCATGCATACTACGGATACTCCCTTATGTTCTCTGTAGCACTTTGTAGTTGCACATCTACTTGTTCTGTGAGATTACCCTTATTCTATAAAGATTTATCCTTTGTCAGCACCACTAAATAATTCCTGTAACTCCTTAACCAGATCTCTTTTATTTCTACCTTATTGTTAAGCTTCACTTTCATTGTATCCGACTCACTAGCTACAACTTGTGAAGAAATTTCTGTCTTCCCTAATCACTCTTGAATAATTTCCACTTCTCATTCCATAAATTCCAGTATTTTAGCATATAGGTGGGAAAGCATCAATGTCTCATTTTTACTTCATTACTTTGCATTCTTATCTTAGTTGTTATTGGTGCATGATCTGGAATAGTTATTGGATATGTGTCAAAGCTTTCAATTAAATGCACATGTTCCTGTGAAATATAATTTTTGTCAGTTTACCATGAGAAGGTCGAACCAGACTTAATCGAATGATGGAATTACCGACCCACTTCTGCTAAAACGACAATGTCAAATTCTGACATTGTCGAAATACGACTCGACGTAAATCTCGAAATAGGCTTTTACATGGGTCGAGATGGGGGCAAAATTCATACTTTGACAATGTCAGGTTCGACATTGTCACCATTAGGCCTCCAGACTTCGAGTGAAGTGGGTTCAAATGAACCCACTTCAAACTTCTAATGCCAAACCATTTTTATCTAGTCTGTCCCAGCTATTGTACCTTTGGGGAATAGTGCATAAATTCTCTCGAGTTCCTACTACTGAATTCATGTCTTCCATACTGAATGTTTTCATAAATGTCTTCAGAAATCTACCCTATTTTGTTATATTTTTCCTTCTAGGTCCCCAGATACATACTCACTGTTGAAAATCCAGTCCCCACCTATAAGTAATATTTCCTACTGAAAGCATTGAATATTTCTCCCCAAATTTTCTTAGGCTCTATAATAGCAGTTTAGGTGGAAAATAAATACATAGCAGCGTAATCCTACTCTCTTGCCAGTAACCATTTAATACCACAAATCTACCATTATTATCTTATTTCCTCTTCTATCACTACTGGAGCGCTTCTAGCAGTTAGGATAATTACTTCCAAATTTCCTTTGTCATTGATATTCTGCTGAATATCGATCCTGAAATCCTTTCTTTATCAAATTCATATGCTCACTTCTTTTCAAATGTATTTCTTGCAGTATTGCTATTTGTAATCTGAATTTCTTAATATAATTCAATGCTCTTACCTTTTCGTCTATACTTGTGGCACCAGTCACAGTCCAAATAATATGGTACTTTAGCCATTATGATAAGACATTATTATTCCCACCTATAATATATAACACCTTTTTTAAATGTCAATTTCCAGCTTTTGTATTACAGGTGCCCACTAATGTTTGGCAGGTTGATCTTTTATACAGTTATTTCTTGCCATCTCCATTTAAACCTATGTCACATTTTACAAAACTTTTTGTTTTACTGAAAACCCTCAAAGAAAAACGCAAACCTACCTCAGAGCACCCCATAACCTATTAACTTAAAACAAACACACAGAACTATGTACATCTTCAGGTCATGATGTTTAATCTTCTTAATAGAAACAACTGGACCAAACTGACAGCTGCACCCACAGGCATTACCTAAGGTTATCTATGCAAAGGAACACATTACAGCCTGTGCTCCTACTTAAACTAAATACTGTCTGTTCTTGTCTTATCTTTATTCCCCTCCTAGATGTGAAAAATGGCTTTGCTTTTCAATAAACATTTAATTTCTACCCTTATGAAAAAGCGAACTGGCTATCTTTAAGTAAAACTAAATTATACACTCTTCTAGTAAATGCTCTGAAGTATTTAGATACCAGGAAAGCTGCTATCTCTTATGCACTTCCAATAATTTCAAACTTTATTTTTTACTAAGCTACTTGCCCTTGTACCTTTTAATTTTATGATTTCCTCAGCAAACAATACCCAGGATTCTTGAGATTTATTATCTGCACCTGTAGTCAACTTATCTCCATAGAAACATAAGAAGAGAATGTATGACTGGCCTCAGCTGCAGACCTCTCAACTCATACTGAACATTTATTTACTAAAGGAAAACTTTTCATTACATTCACAGTGTTCTGTTATTTTTAAAGCCCATATGCTTATACAAAAATTGTTATTAGATTAAGCCAAAGGCATTAATCCAGATAGTTACCTATGTAAAAGTAAGAGAAAACACATAAAAGTAAGAGAAAACATCTCAACTCTACATATATTATAATCAGTGCACTTTTACACCCCAGTCCCGACCCAAGAGCCCATAATTACAGTATATTAACTTAAAGATGCTTTTGCTCAGCCTTTCTTCTTAAAACCAAAAAAGGGAAAAAGCACCTGTTTACTTTAGTATCTTATCACTTATACCAGTCACTAAAAATGCTTTACTATACAATATGCAATTCTTATTTTGACAAAGGGAGATACTGCCAGCACAGCTATCTGGAATTTTGTAAACAATTATATGTCATTTGTGGATATCAACATGATTTATATAAGATGCTTGTGTTACAACTATATTAGAACTGTATGTCATGTGTATATCAAACTTGTTTGTACAGACGTGTGTTAAAAAATGTATTTTGTAAAGTACTGAGCTTAAAGATGTATCCACAGTGTGCAAAGCTGGAAGAGAATAAAAATGTACATACACTATTGTAACTGTTTAAAGGTGTATATTTTAACAGTGGAAACTGGAATGCAGGAGGTTAACTTCAGTCCAGCAAAACTTCAGAAAAAATAGCAGAAATTAAATTACTTTAGGGCTACGCAATAAAAGATGACATCTTTCAGTTTCAATGCAGCAAGGAGACACAAAGTCTAAAACTAGGGAACTTGTTGTATTGTCTTGGAAGTGTTTTATTGCTTTATGACTTCCAGCATGTGCCAAAGATCTGAGGACAAGCCCTTGTATATGTATTTTTACAGGTTCATAGGTTTATAGGTTCATAGATTAGTACTAAGCTAACTGCCCTTGAGAGCCATTTTAAGCCTAGCCAATTATCACTTGTGAGATTCAAACCCTGCACCTTGTGCTTGTAAGGCAAACACCTTAACCATTAGGCCACCCTCCCAACCCCTAGATGCTAAATACTGCCTACTTCCAGCAGTGATGGTTTCACCTGGGATAGAGTCAGATGACAAGAAATGATGTCATTCTGCCAGCTATCCCAGCAGTAATATTTGAGATATTAATTTGAAAACTCTCTTAGAGAGACTGAGCATTCTGTATTCTATCTTTGACCTGATAACAACTAAAGAAGATCCATTCATCACATTTGCCTTGCTCTGTAAGTCAGTTTCTATGGAATAGTAACTCTCTTAGATATAGTCAGGAATACAACAAAGTTTAATTTAGATGTTTTTCTTTATTTATCTGAGACTGTTCTGCAATGTTGTTTTAAATATTCCCTGTGACTTTGAACTCTGATGTCACTGTAAATTTATTTAGTATTGTCTTGTTGTTGTATTATTTATTATTAAATATATTTAAACCTTTCATTGTGGCTGATCTCTCTAGATATATTCAAGTTCTGAGAGTACTTGCATATTTATTCAGTAACACTGTGTAGGTTACTGCTAATAGCCCTGTTCTTGGCCAAACTACTATTTGTATTAATAGTAACATTACACAGTAAAATTGGATTCCCTTTGTTAAGGGCCTTAAAGTAGCTGATAAGGAGCTGGCTGGTGTCAGTAATAACTAACTTATAGTCTGGGCAAAAGAGGGTATAGCTAGTAAACCTGTGCCAGTCTTTCCCAGATGTGTGTGTGTGTGTGTGTGTGTGTGTGTGTGTGTGTGTGTGTGTGTGTGTGTGTGTGTGTGTGTGTGTGTGTGTGTGTGAGTGTGTGTGTGTGCGTGTCCATGTGTATAAATCATACCTCAAAGAGTGTGTGTGTCAGCTAATTGGGCAGGGCCCAAAGCACTGGTTGGACAGAGAGGGTGCTGGAAGTCTTGGCTTAGCCACTCAGCTGAGATCTCAACTCTATAGCTGTGCCAGTGGGGAGTCTTATTGGGGATCTGGAGAAAGAGGTAGAACCCAGCCTCGGACTGACTGTGGTCTCTGTGTGCTCTTAAGGGAAACTGCACTTGATGCAGTGAGCTGCATCTGGAAATACTGTGTGTAACTGTTATCCTCCCAGTGTACATCCTCTACTGTTGCCAGTGGTGAGGATTGGGGCTTCTTGATTATTAATTCAGTGGTGGGTCTTCACACTTATCCTAAAATATTTTATACAAATATTGTTAAGAATAAAAATCATTTTACTTTCAGTTACTTTTTTTCTCCATTTCCTTTTAGTGTCCTTCCAAACATTAAAGAAATGAAGTCTGTTTTATGCTGTTCAATACTCCCACAAGTTTAATAAAGTCAACAAAAGTCTAATCTTTCTCAGTCACTTTTTCTTTTTAAATCCATGCTTCATGAATGTCATTGATGCTTTATAGCCTCACACTTATTCACTAATTTCAGAGTTGCTGGTGTTCTTCCTGTCCATCTTTCTCTCCATCTCCCAATCACAGATTCCAATTTAAGTCCAAGTTACTCCTGATTTTTTTCTAGTCAACTCCTGGGCTTTTTTCTGTCTCTCTAGTATTTTCTTTTGGAACAGTGGAAAAGGTTTCACTAGCAAAGTCTGTCTATGACCTTTATTATCAGAAGAATAAGTAGCAGAGTCCTCTTATGTTTGATGATTCACTTTTTGTTAGGCATATCATGTGCATGTATTTCCTTTTCGTCCTGTATTAAAAAATGACTTTGATGCTCCAGGAAAGAATATTTTGAGGACAGCAGGATACAGCAGCTTGAATCTCACACCTGCCTCTCAACATTCCATGACTGCTGGGATAAATTTTTTTCTCTTCTTCCTGGTGTGTAGTGAATAATCATTTTCCATAAACTCTCTACTGTCTTCAGTTTTAACACTTTGCCCTTCTGAAATAGTTTTGTGATGATCAACTTTTTCTGCTGATATGATTGTATCTTTACTAATACAGGTGTTGACTGCTTCCTCCTGGCCAGATTTGGAGCATACACATGATATGCCCTTTCAATTAACAAATCCTGCTGTGGAATACAGTTCAGTTGCTTATTTGTGCTTTCATAAAATTAATACATTCTGTTCCTTCCAGTTTCTCAGGTATAGCAGAAAATCTCAAGTTTTCTCTGCATTCTCTGTCTTGTAACACTGCAATTTTCAAATCAGCTCTTATTTAGCAGTCTCATACTCAGCCAGCCACGGTGGTGCAGCAGTTAACATTGCCGCCTCACAGCAAGAGGTCCTCCGGTTCAATCCTCGGCTGGGTGCCTTCTGTGTGGAGTCTGCATGTCCTCCCTGTGGTCGTGTGGGTTTCTGCCGGGTGTTCTGGTTTCCTTCCACATCCCAAAGACATGCTGTAGGTGGATTGGACACTCTAAATTGGCCCTATGCATGAGTGCATGCATGTGTGTGCCTTCTGTGGAAGGTTGGGTGCCGGGCTGGCAACTCGACACCGTAAAACTCTACTGCAAATCATGAGTGGACAGGTGATCCGCTGTGGCAACCCCTAACCAGGAAAAGCTGAAAGATGAACAACAATACTCAGCCAGCTTTTTCATAGGTTCATAGGTTCATAGATTCATACTAGGCTATCTGCCCTAGGGCATTTATAAGCCTAGCCAGAGTGTGTTTGGCTTTCGCCACCCATTTTAAATTAATTTTGCTATGCCCTTTTTTGAGGTTAGTATACAGTGCTTCTGTCTAACAGTGACACAGAAGTGATACCCGGGGTAAACCTACGATCCCCCATCCACTCATCGATTCCTCTTGAAGAGAGTCAATGAGGGACTCTGCCTAACCTGGACTGGGATTTTATTCCAGAGTGAAGGGAGCCTCTGGGTTATGAATCTGTCCCTCCAGCATGTCCTATTTACTTCAGTGCTGAGGTTCAAGTCTC
This sequence comes from Protopterus annectens, assembly GCF_019279795.1. Lineage (NCBI taxonomy): Eukaryota > Metazoa > Chordata > Ceratodontiformes > Protopteridae > Protopterus > Protopterus annectens. Next base: position 278,706,093 of record NC_056741.1, read on the forward strand.
TCAAGCGCGTAGCTTGATGGGATTTGGATTTTCTGAGGTGCAGCATGTCCATTAATTCCGGGTTGGACATGGCTTTATACATCAGGCACAGATCACCTCTAAGCAGGCGGTATGCCACTGAGTAGAGCTGGAGTTTCTTTAACCGGGCAGCATATGGCATCTGTTTGAGCCCTTTGATCCTCTTGGTGAGGTACTTTTGGGGCCTTTCCAGTTGCTGCAGGTGTCTGGTAAGGTACATCCCAAAAGGGGCATTGTACTCAATTATGGGCCTGACGAGGGATGCGTAAAGAGGCATGATGACCTCCCCTAATCTAGATGTGAATCCCTTCATGATTAGGTGGGCTACATAAAATATTTTTCTAACCACTTTGGCCACGTGGTTGTCAAATGAGAGATTGCTATCAACTTGGGTCCCCAGGTCCCTAATTACTTCTTCCGTACTTAATGGATTACCACTTATGTGGTAATTTGTGGGCACTTTGTTTTTGCCAAAGGGGATGACTATACACTTTTTGGTGTTTAGCTTGAGGCCATGGCTCTGGCACCAGTTGCCTGTTTCTATGAGGCCCTTTTGGAGGATGCTTGTGTCGGCTGGAGAGTCGATTATGGCGCCAAGTTTGCAGTCATCTGCAAACTTGGTCAGCCATAGTCCTTCCATGTTGGCCTGTACCTCTGAGAAATATATACCGAACAAGAGAGGTCCCAGGACTGAGCCTTGTGGGATGCCACTTGCAACTGGTTTGGAGTCTGACATAGCTCCAGCAATTCTAACCATGTGGGTTCTGTCCTTGAGCCAGCTTGCAACCCATCTAGTGACATAGGGGTTTATATTTAAGCTGGTGAACTTATCTATAATGCCAGAGTGGGGTATTGTATCAAAGGCTTTTGCGAGGTCCAGGTAGGCTGTGTGGACCACCTTCCCCTCGTCAATGGCCTTGGTGACTGTTTCAAAGAAATCGACCAGGTTTAAGAGGCAGGATATGCCCTTAACAAAGCCGAACTGGGTAGGATCCAGTGTCTGTAGGTCCCCAATATCTTTATTTATAAGGTCCATGATGATCCTTTCCATAGCTTTGCAGACCAAGCTAGTCAGGCTTATGGGGCAATAGATCCAGGATCCGGTGAGGCACCACCTTTGTGGAGAGGGACCACCATTGCTGTATGCCATTCTTTGGGTACATTTCCTGTAGTAAGGCTGAGATTGAACAGTAGTTTTATGTTTGGGTTTAGCTCTTCTTGGAGTTCATGTAGGACGCAGCCCAGGACACCGTCTGGTCCTACTGCTGCTGTGTTTTTTGCTTTGGAGAGGGCGGCTCTTACCTGAGAATCTGAGATGTCAGGGGGGCGGCACTCTGCTGGGATAGATATTTGCCCTTTTGGTGGGGGGGGTTTGCGCTGAGCCTGTCAGCTAGGATGTTGGCAATGTCTGTGGGTTCAGTGTATTTTTTGTCATTTTGGACTAATTCTGAGCATATCTGGGAATTCCCACCCAGGTTCCTAACATAACTAAAGAAAGCCTTGTGATTATCCTTAGTGTCCTGTGCAATTTTTCTCTCGAAGCTGGCCTTAGACGATTTTATGAGTGCCCGTAGTTTTTTGCTAATACTGATCAGAGATGCCTTCCCTTTTTGGGATTTTGCTCTATCATGTAGTAGCTTCCTCCTCCTATTGTATAGTTTGTTTATGGCTGGGGTCCACCAGACATGATGCCTGCCTTTGGAGGATTGGGACTTGGTTTTATTTGGGATTGCATGATCCATGCATTCCTGAAGGTGTTCATAGAATGCATTTATAAAGGATTCTGCGGTCTGGGCCGTATTTTCCACATGCCCGGGGCTTTGAAGGATTCCACCTCGGTTTTGAGGAGTGTGAAATTTGCTTTAGAGAATTTTTCACTGTGGTTTTCTGGACAGGGGGGTGGGGTCGGGATGTGAATATCCAGTGAGATTAGTTTATGGTCTGATCTTACCAGTGAGGGATACACTTCTGGTCTGGAGCATAGAGTCCCCATGTTGGTGATGATCAGGTCCAGTATGTTTTCCCCTCTTGTGGGAGTGGTAACAAGTTGTTCCATAGCATTTGAGTTTATAAATTCTAGGAATCTATGGGCTAGGGTGCTGGAGCTAGAGTAATGCTCCCAGTCTATGTTTGGGTAGTTGATGTTGCCCAATATAATGGTATTTGGAGAGACCTTCATATTTTCCAGTGTTCTCAGGAAGGCTGAGTGGAGTTCCTGGGTTTGGGAGGGTGGTCTGTAGCAGGCTATAAACTGGAAGGCAGTTTTACCCACTGTTAGTTGCACATGGATAGGCTCTGATGCTTCGTGCTGTGCCACCAACCTGGAGGTGTGGGTATCTTTGACGAATATTGATCCTCCCCGTCCTTTTGTGGTTTGGTCCAAGTTTTGGGGCCGAAAAGCATGGTATGAGGTATAACCTGGTAGTGCTGGGGTGCTCTTGGGAGCCTTGAACCAGGTTTCTGTTACTGCACAGATATTGATGTTCTCCATGCTAAGGAGAGTTTTGAGTGCATGCATCTTGAGGACCTCTGATTTTTCAGTTTTATTAGTTCATCTGAATAACTATTTAAAGCTTCTTCTATTTTTTCCAGATTTTTATTATTTGAATTGATGTATTCCTCCAATGTTTCATTTATTTTAATCATCCCTTTTGATTTATTTTTCCTCTAAATTACTGGAAGCCATGTTGTACCAAAGTAGGGGCTTGAACTGCTTTTAGCTGAACAGCTGCAGGTTTCTTCCAAGTCAGTGTGTTTTCTTTTCACCTTTTCTAGTAGATTTTCTTTTAGGCTCTCTAAGTTTCTTCTTTGCTTGTGTCCATGTAGAGTTCTCACTAGCCAGTGACTGAATTTTATTAATACTGGCAGAAGTTCTAGCCCTTATCTCTCTCTTTTTTTTTCCACACTGGAAGAGCTGAAGTTACGCTATTAATCAATGTGCAACCACGTTGGAAGTCCTAAAAAAGGTGGGACTTTTATTCTAGATAGGCAATATAGATGTTAACCAATGCAAAGTGTGGACTAGTTGATAAGCAGTGGATATAATGAGTTATGGGTCCAGCTTACACACCCTGACCCTGTGGTGACCACAGAATAAGCAAAGTAAAGAAGGTTGTCCAGAAAATACATAAAAGCAACTGCACAAATGTGAAAGTGAGCAAGCAATGATCCCCAACGAAGCATTCTCCTAGGGGGCTTCAACTATCCCTCTGTTAACTAGGAGGCATACACATCTTCTAGCACTTACAGTCAGAGATTTCTGGATGTCATCAATACAACATCCTACATTAATTGATGCATGCAAAGGAGAATTAACAGAATTAGTCTAATTGATATTTGTCTCAATGATGTATATGCATGTCAGCTGTAGATTTAGAACACCAGCTTCAGACACAGAAAATTAACTAGATGTAAAGTTACTACACAACTTGCAGTTTTAATACCGAGTTTGTAGGCACTGTCACTTGATTACATCTGTTTTAATTGTTGCACTTACAGTTAAGACATAGAGAAATAACACTCAGTTTATTGACTAACTTGAAATAAAAAGACAAATTCCCATTGTAAGATAACAAACACATTACTGCTTTTACTTTGCAGTGCACAGCCATGGTTCTTTGTTATTGGTTTGCCCGCACTCTCTCCCTTCTATAAGTGAGAGCTGTCATGCAGAGCTGAAAGGAAGGTGAGGTAATTTAACTCCATACATCTCCATTATCCTAGCTGATCAGGTACTGCAACAATGACAGCACATGTTAATATCATATGTAAGAAGAAATATTTCTGTGCAAAAACTTCTTAGTGTCCTACAGCAAATAATTGTAACAAATTAACGTTTTTCTGTAGTGTTACTTACAGGCGCAGAGTCTTGAATGCTTACTCCCCCCCAAGTAAACTGAAATATAATACTGCTAACAATATAAATTTGTATCTGCAGATACAAATCTACTCTGATCTAAGCAGTACTTTTTGTAAAGCAGTGTTTTTTTTCCTACTTTAAATACATTTTTAAGGTGGAGGAAACCTGTACTGCAGTTACCTGTGTGATAACTCACAGTTTCTGTCTTCTTCACACTGAGCACTCCCACCTCCTGCTAGTATGGGAGCTGTTTCCTGATGTGCTCCCCTCCCTTCCCCAAATCACTGGTCTCCTCCATTAGAATAGTCATCTCAAGCTAAACTGACTAAAAAGATGTTTATAGGGCATGCCCTTCAGAACTTTCCTGCTTCCAAAAAGAGAGCTCGTCTGTGGGCTTTCAAGGATTGACAGTTGGCTAACCCTGTTCCTTTGCTGGACAAATAAGATCCATTTGAGAAAAAAAAAACTTCCACATTACTTATCTAAACTAAGAGGTTCATCATTCTCACTGCCTCAGTGGCAATTTCAGTTATCTGCTAAGGTAACCAAGTACTGGTCAGCTTTCAGAATCTCAGACTCTCCTCCCTGTCTGTTCCTGTGGCAGCTGATTGGCTGAGCATATCCTAAGAGGGAAGCATTCAGCTTTCACAGGAAGTCAGAGTTCAGTCTTTTTCTGCCATCCAAAGAAGAAAGTCCTCTTGACACTTCACAGGATCCTGTGGGTTACCACCTGTCCCACTTTGCGAGGGACAGTCCCTTTTTGGGCAGTTGTGTCCTGACCAAAAATATTAAAAATGGCAAATGTCCTGAGATTGTAGGACATAATTATGTCCCATATGTCATGTAATAGTTGCATAAAGTAGTTATTTCTGTATGTAAAATACCTAAATGTTACAAGAAACAGTATAAGCAACTAAACTGCTACAAGAATAAGCTTTCATTTAGGCAAAAAAAGAAAAGTTTTATCCTTTGTACTGACCGTGGGCATGTGTCGGCCTATAAAATCTGATGTGTGTCCCGAAAATATCCTACTTTGGCCATTTGAAAAGGTGGCAACCCTATAGCTTACTGTTCAGATAACCCCCATTTGGGGATCCCTTCCCTCTCAGTTTATCATTAGATTTACTATTCCCTTTCTATTTTGTGTTTATTTGAAAATATTATTTTAATATTTTATTTTTGTCAGTGTTTACAATAATTCCTGTATAGCTTTCTGCCTGTGGTAGTGTTTATTTGGATTCTCTCTTTGGCAGACGCTTATTTGTTACTGTTTCTGAAAAAAAGTTTCAGTTTTTCTCTCAGAAGTGCAGGGTATATGTGTACTGGTAGATAGTAGGTATTGTGCAGTCAGAATTGAGAATTAATTGTGCCTGCTTTACTGATGTTACTCTGTTTTATTTTTGTTTTTTTTTGTCAGGAAAATATTGCAGAACTTGGATTTTTCAGAATTTATACATTATTTACCAAATGTATAGCTCTGCACTGTGTGTTTTTAACATCGGATCGTTATTTTATAACAAAATAAGTTATCTGAATGAATTGTGGAGATTTTACTCTCTTTGACAAGAAAATATAGTTTAAATTGCTATTAAATATTATTTTATGGCAGTTTAACATGATAAATCGAGTGGAGCTAATTTTTAACACTGGTTTGGCACATTGTTTGCTTTGGTGTTTGGACCTTGTGTACTGGAAAATCTTTATCTTCTGTCAGTTATAAAAAAAAAATTCTGAACACAATTAATACTTTTTTGTGATAATAGGATGGTTTGGCAGATTTTAATTGCATGGGAACATGTTTATTACTAGAAAACTGAAGTGCTTACCGTGATACATTATCCAGTATTGTCAGTTTATTATTCTGGCTGGTGTTCTTTCCCCTGACTTGATGGATCCTAACTCTGAGCACCCCCCCCCCCCGATCAAATCAGGTTGCACTTAAAAAGAAAAGACAAACTAAAAATATGCCCATGGACAGAGATTCTGTTGGGACCACTGCTTGACCACTTACCTTTTGCTCTGTCTCCCTCTAGCATAGCTTTGCCAGCAACTATAGAACGGGTTTAGGCACATCTTCCAAGGCTGTTTGAGTACCTAATGCAGATATGGGAGAACCAAACCCTTTAGGTACAGGGGTAGTCTGAGGTAAGACCCACTGTCAGACATAATACTCTTTCCCCAGATATTCTAGTAGTGAAGTTCACAAGAAAAAGAAACTGAAGATTCATCATACAGCTGATAATCATAGTATAGCTGTTTAAAAGTCTAATGTGGTTTCCTTGGCTAAGAGTGGTCTGCAGACAGCTAACACTGGTGGTTGTGATCCCATACATGGCTGTTGTGCTAGTTTGGCTAGAGACTTTTCCTTTGTTTCAGAGAATTATGAGGAATCTGATGAGAACAATGGTGATTTCCTAGTTGACACCGAGTTCATCACTCTGATTGTTTGGAAGGTGAGTGTGCATAGTCCAAACAAGTGTTCACATTTCTGTAGATGACTATTAATTTTAGTGATACTTTTGCTTGGAAGCAGTTAGAAACAAATCCAGAGATAGGCAGGATATATGACCTTACAGAGGGTGAGATGCACACCTCTGTGGCTATTCCACCTCTCTTACCAGCCTTGCACGATGCTAATAAATCTGCCTAAAGGATACCAGTACTCCCTAAGAAGCCTCACAGAAAATAGGGTCTGCTCAGATATGACAGGTCTCTTTTCCTCATTTGACTGCTGACCCAGCTGCAGACCTCCAAGCTGTCTGCTCAAATAAAAAGTCCCTGGCTTCAACTAATCCAATGCTCCCAATAAAGAAGGAAAATGTTTAAATCTGAAGGGCAAAAGGATTTCTCTTAGTAGTATAGCCTTTTAAATGATAAATTGTCAAGACCATATGTGCCATTTTTTTTACAGTCTGTGCCCAATTTGGATGATTTTGCTGTATCCTTGCATGCAGACCAAAATTCTTATATAAATTAAATTGTTTCTAATTGGACTCGGGTTTCTAAACATGCTTTGAGAGGTATGCTTGAATGTACAGATACAGTCTGGAGAAATGTTGCTTCTTTTCTACTACTGAGACGGTATGCATGGTTACGTTATCAGAACTTGATTTAAAAGCTGAAATTTTGACTACACCTCTATCTGGGGCCTCTGTTACACAGATGCTCAAACAGTGGGATGATACAGGCAGATTAATACATGGCATGTCTAGAATGTTTCATGTAAAGAAGTTCTCCCCAAACAAGGCGACTCCCCTCAAGGGGAAGAACAAACAAAAATCCTAGCTAAATAGAAGGAAGGGATCCAAAAGGGAATGTCAGGAGGATAATTCTTCTTATCCAAACAAGAGGGGTTCCTTTCTGAAAAAGAATCAACCCCTTGCAGAATAATGATTAATTATACGAGCACCACCATGTAGAGTTCTCACTAGCCAGTGACTGAATTTTATTAATACTGGCAGAAGTTCTAGCCCTTATCTCTCTCTTTTTTTTCCACACTGGAAGAGCTGAAGTTACGCTATTAATCAATGTGCAACCACGTTGGAAGTCCTAAAAAAGGTGGGACTTTTATACTAGATAGGCAATATAGATGTTAACCAATGCAAAGTGTGGACTAGTTGATAAGCAGTGGATATAATGAGTTATGGGTCCAGCTTACACACCCTGACCCTGTGGTGACCACAGAATAAGCAAAGTAAAGAAGGTTGTCCAGAAAATACATAAAAGCAACTGCACAAATGTGAAAGTGAGCAAGCAATGATCCCCAACGAAGCATTCTCCTAGGGGGCTTCAACTATCCCTCTGTTAACTAGGAGGCATACACATCTTCTAGCACTTACAGTCAGAGATTTCTGGATGTCATCAATACAACATCCTACATTAATTGATGCATGCAAAGGAGAATTAACAGAATTAGTCTAATTGATATTTGTCTCAATGATGTATATGCATGTCAGCTGTAGATTTAGAACACCAGCTTCAGACACAGAAAATTAACTAGATGTAAAGTTACTACACAACTTGCAGTTTTAATACCGAGTTTGTAGGCACTGTCACTTGATTACATCTGTTTTAATTGTTGCACTTACAGTTAAGACATAGAGAAATAACACTCAGTTTATTGACTAACTTGAAATAAAAAGACAAATTCCCATTGTAAGATAACAAACACATTACTGCTTTTACTTTGCAGTGCACAGTCATGGTTCTTTGTTATTGGTTTGCCCGCACTCTCTCCCTTCTATAAGTGAGAGCTGTCATGCAGAGTTGAAAGGAAGGTGAAGTAGTTTAACTCCATACATCTCCATTATCCTAGCTGATCAGGTACTGCAACAATGACAGCACATGTTAATATCATATGTAAGAAGAAATATTTCTGTGCAGAAACTTCTTAGTGTCCTACAGCAAATAATTGTAACAAATTAACGTTTTTCTGTAGTGTTACTTACAGGCGCAGAGTATTGAATGCTTACTCCCCCCCAAGTAAACTGAAATATAATACTGCTAACAATATAAATTTGTATCTGCAGATACAAATCTACGCTGATCTAAGCAGTACTTTTTGTAAAGCAGTGTTGTTTTCCTACTTTAAGTACATTTTTAAGGTGGAGGAAACCTGTACTGCAGTTACCCGTGTGATAACTCACAGTTTCTGTCTTCTTCACACTGAACACTCCCACCTCCTGATAGTATGGGAGCTGTTTCCTGATGTGCTCCCCTCCCTTCCCCAAATCACTGGTCTCCTCCATTAGAATAGTCATCTCAAGCTAAACTGACTAAAAAGATGTTTATAGGGCATGCCCTTCAGAACTTTCCTGCTTCCAAAAAGAGAGCTCGTCTGTGGGCTTTCAAGGATTGACAGTTGGCTAACCCTGTTCCTTTGCTGGACAAATAAGATCCATTTGAGAAAAAAAAAACTTCCACATTACTTGTCTAAACTAAGAGGTTCATCATTCTCACTGCCTCAGTGGCAATTTCAGTTATCTGCTAAGGTAACCAAGTACTGGTCAACTTTCAGAATCTCAGACTCTCCTCCCTGTCTGTTCCTGTGGCAGCTGACTGGCTGAGCATATCCTAAGAGAGAAGCATTCAGCTTTCACAGGAAGTCAGAGTTCAGTCTTTTTCTGCCATCCAAAGAAGAAAGTCCTCTTGACTCTTCACAGGATCCTGTGGGTTACCACCTGTCCCACTTTGCGAGGGACAGTCCCTTTTTGGGCAGTTGTGTCCTGACCAAAAATATTAAAAATGGCAAATGTCCTGAGATTGTAGGACATAATTATGTCCCATATGTCATGTAATAGTTGCATAAAATAGTTATTTCTGTATGTAAAATACCTAAATGTTACAAGAAACAGTATAAGCAACTAAACTGCTACAAGAATAAGCTTTCATTTAGGCAAAAAAGAAAAGTTTTATCCTTTGTACTGACCGTGGGCATTTGTCGGCCTATAAAATCTGATGTGTGTCCCGAAAATATCCTACTTTGGCCATTTGAAAAGGTGGCAACCCTATAGCTTACTGTTCGGATAACCCCCATTTGGGGATCCCTTCCTCTCAGTTTATCATTAGATTTACTATTCCCTTTCTATTTTGTGTTTATTTGAAAATATTATTTTAATATTTTATTTTTGTCAGTGTTTACAATAATTCCTGTATAGCTTTCTGCCTGTGGTAGTGTTTATTTGGATTCTCTCTTTGACAGACGCTTATTTGTTACTGTTTCTGAAAAAAAGTTTCAGTTTTTCTCTCAGAAGTGCAGGGTATATGTGTACTGGTAGATAGTAGGTATTGTGCAGTCAGAATTGAGAATTAATTGTGCCTGCTTTACTGATGTTACTCTATTTTTGTTTTTTTTTGTCAGGAAAATATTGCAGAACTTGGATTTTTCAGAATTTATACATTATTTACCAAATGTATAGCTCTGCACTGTGTGTTTTTAACATCGGATCGTTATTTTATAACAAAATAAGTTATCTGAATGAATTGTGGAGATTTTACTCTCTTTGACAAGAAAATATGGTTTAAATTGCTATTAAATATTATTTTATGGCAGTTTAACATGATAAATCGAGTGGAGCTAATTTTTAACACTGGTTTGGCACATTGTTTGCTTTGGTGTTTGGACCTTGTGTGCTGGAAAATCTTTATCTTCTGTCAGTTATAAAAAAAAAAATTCTGAACACAATTAATACTTTTTTGTGATAATAGGATGGTTTGGCAGATTTTAATTCCATGGGAACATGCTTATTACTAGAAAACTGAAGTGCTTACCGTGATACATTATCCAGTATTGTCAGTTTATTATTCTGGCTGGTGTTCTTTCCCCTGACTTAATGGATCCTAACTCTGAGCACCCCCCCCCCCCCGGTCAAATCAGGTTGCACTTAAAAAGAAAAGACAAACTAAAAATATGCCCACGGACAGAGATTCTGTTGGGACCACTGCTTGACCACTTACCTTTTGCTCTGTCTCCCTCTAGCACAGCTTTGCCAGCAACTATAGAACGGGTTTAGGCACATCTTCCAAGGCTGTTTGAGTACCTAATGCAGATATGGGAGAACCAAACCCTTTAGGTACAGGGGTAGTCTGAGGTAAGACCCACTGTCAGACATAATACTCTTTCCCCAGATATTCTAGTAGTGAAGTTCACAAGAAAAAGAAACAGAAGATTCATCATATAGCTGATAATCAGATTATAGCTGTTTAAAAGTCTAATGTGGTTTCCTTGGCTAAGAGTGGTCTGCAGACAGCTAACACTGGTGGTTGTGATCCCATATATGGCTGTTGTGCTAGTTTGGCTAGAGACTTTTCCTTTGTTTCAGAGAATTATGAGGAATCTGATAAGAACAATGGTGATTTCCTAGTTGACACCGAGTTCATCACTCTGATTGTTTGGAAGGTGAGTGTGCATAGTCCAAACAAGTGTTCACATTTCTGTAGATGACTATTAATTTTAGTGACACTTTTGCTTGGAAGCAGTTAGAAACGAATCCAGAGATAGGCAGGATATATGACCTTACAGAGGGTGAGATGCACACCTCTGTGGCTATTCCACCTCTCTTACCAGCCTTGCAAGATGCTAATAAATCTGCCTAAAGGATACCAGTATCTATTCCAGCACTCCCTAAGAAGCCTCACAGAAAATAGGGTCTGCTCAGATATGACAGGTCTCTTTTCCTCATTTGACTGCTGACCCAGCTGCAGACCTCCAAGCTGTCTGCTCAAATAAAAAGTCCCTGGCTTCAACTAATCCAATGCTCCCAATAAAGAAGGAAAATGTTTAAATCTGAAGGGCAAAAGGATTTCTCTTAGTAGTATAGCCTTTTAAATGATAAATTGTCAAGACCATATGTGCCATTTTGTTTACAGTCTGTGCCCAATTTGGATGATTTTGCTGTATCCTTGCATGCAGACCAAAATTCTTATATAAATTAAATTGTTTCTAATTGGACTCGGGTTTCTAAACATGCTTTGAGAGGTATGCTTGAATGTGCAGATACAGTCTGGAGAAATGTTGCTTCTTTTCTACTACTGAGACGGTATGCATGGTTACGTTATCAGAACTTGATTTAAAAGCTGAAATTTTGACTACACCTCTATCTGGGGCCTCTGTTACACAGATGCTCAAACAGTGGGATGATACAGGCAGATTAATACATGGCATATCTAGAATGTTTCATGTAAACAAGTTCTCCCCAAACAAGGCGACTCCCCTCAAGGGGAAGAACAAACAAAAATCCTAGCTAAATAGAAGGAAGGGATCCAAAAGGGAATGTCAGGAGGATAATTCTTCTTATCCAAACAAGAGGGGTTCCTTTCTGAAAAAGAATCAACCCCTTGCAGAATAATGATTAATTATACTGAGTCACAGAGCACCCCCACCCTTCTCTCTCTTTTCCTCCTTCCCCCAGGCTCTCTCTCAGCCATGTCGCCTGGCCGCAAGAAGTCTCAGGCAAATGGTTTCTGAGAATAATTTACAGAGAATACACTTGGCAGTTGATAGAAAATCCTCCCCTTTCATGGGAATAGTTCCACACTCACCAGACCCGACAGAACTGTTTTCTCCAATGCTCCATCACATGGTAGAAGCAGGGGTCATCACAGAACCAGTACCTGTGATACACAAAGGCAAAGGATTTTACAAAATCTTTTTGGTACCAAAAAATGTAGTGCTCCTGGTGACCTGTCCTAAATTTGTTCTTTCTAAACATCTTTATAAAAGTTCCAAAATTCAAAATTCTCACCTTACAGGTTTTCTTAGCATTGCCTCCAGATCACTGTTTCATGGTGACTAGAACTCAAGGACGATTATCATCATATTCTTATCGCTCCCAATTTTAGGCATTTTTTTTTTAGATTTGCAGTGTCTGGCTTATATTATCAGTTTTCCGCATTACTCTTTGGGCTATCTACTGCACCTCATATGTTTGAAAAGTGCCTGGCCCCAGTGGTTGCCTACTGCAAAATTCGAGGCATACATATTTTTCTTTACTTAGATGACTTCCTGAATTATGAAGATTCTCTATCCAGTCCTTCTTCACACCCTCTCAGTGAATTGTTTTCCTAGAATGTTTGATAGACGCAGTAAAAATGATGGTCTTCATGCCAGAAGACAAAGTTCTGACTTATTAGGTCATTTCCCTGCATTTTTCTCTTCTACACATGGCCTCAGCAAGAAAATTCCTAAAAACTCTAGGCCTAAAGGTATCAGTGATCTTCATGATACCACTAGCTAGACTACAAATGAGAAAAAGTCATTGGCACTGGAAGAACTATTGGACCCATCACCTTCTTCCCTTGGATTTCAGGAAACCGGTATTGAAATTTGTGAAACAGGAACTCACTGGTGGAGGGATCAACTGTCTCTTAATCCAAGAGTCCCTTTCCCTCTTCAAACTCCAGCCCAATCTGTCCAGATGGACTCTTTAGATTTTACATGGGGAGCAGTGTCCATGGAAGTTCAAGTGCAATGCTTATGGGCTCCTCAAGACACTCCAAAGCACATAAATGTAAAAGATATGTTGGCAGTGATTTGCACCTTAAAAGTTCTTTACCACTTATGGACTCTGGGTCCTCTTCTAGTGGTCCCAGACAACATTACTCTGCTACGGTACCTGCACAAGCAAGGGGGTACAAGGTCATACCCTCTTTGCCTATTGAGAATGATAGCGTGGGAGCTCACTTTACAACATTCTCTTCAGGCCTCTTACATTTGTCAGAACAAAACATAGTGGTAGACAGATGAAGCAGATCCTGGAAAGTCCTTCACAAGTGGAAGCTCTATGTAGAATTCTTTCAGGACTTGATCCAGATATGGGAAACACTTCAAGTAGATCTGTTCACCTCCTTTCAAAACAGACGACTGAAAAAGTTCTGTTCAAGACATCCTTGCAACCATGCTTGGACGACAGAAACTCTATCATTCCCATGGTCAAGAATGTTCCTGTATGCATTTTCACTTTCCACTGATTCCCAAGGTACTTTGAAAGATTCAGAAAGAATTACCAAAGATCATTGTAGTAAACCCCTTTTGGCCCAGGCAAACTTGGTTCTCCCTGCTACTGAAATGAGTAATTACCACAACCTTCCTCACAGAATGCATCTGCTCACACAGCATCAGGGGTGAATGGTACACCTCACCTGAAAGCAATTGCAACTTAGAGCCTGGATGATTATATTTTGATACCTTTAAGGCACTTTTTCCATTAGGATGTGCAGCAGGTTTGTAAGGAGACAAGAAAATCTGCAATAAGAAAATCTTACAAGAAGAAGAGGTTTTCTCCATTATTCCTGGCCAATAACAGAGGTTCTGAAAGGGTATAGACCCTTCTTGTTTTGAAATATTTCTGTAAGCTACTTAGAGACGGTTTGTTGTATGCATCTATCAAAGTACATCTTGCGAGCATCTCAGCTTGTCTGCCTATGGATTCCCCTCTTTCACCTCTTTGTGTGGTCAAGCTGTTTATGAAAGGAGTCTTGCACTTGAAACCCCACTCTAAACCAAATTTCTCCTCCCTGGAATCTCAACTTTCTTCTTGAAAAACTGACCTTACCTCCTTTTGAACCTGTCTCTTGGGCATCTTTCTGGTTAATTTCTTGGAAGACTGTTTTACTCATTGCTCTGATATCTTGAAGTTTCTAAGCTGCAAGCTCTCATGGTGGGGCAACCCTATCTGATTTTTCTCAAGGACAAGGTTGTGTTGCTCACTAATCCCTCATTCATGCTTAAAGTTGTTCCTGAATTTACCTTGAATCAAGTCGTGAGGATCCAAAAAACAAGGGAGAAAATCTTCTACATTCCTTGGAAGCACACAGGCAGCTCCTGTACTACCTGGACAGAGCAAAGCTCTTTAGGAATGCTGAACAGCTGTCTGTCTCTTATATGGGGACTAAGAAAGATCAACTTATCTCTAAGCAAACTATTGCATGATGGTTGTTCTCTGGTATTGTTTTCTGCTACTCCCACCATGGTAAATCTCTTCCAGGCAAGGTCAAGGCTCACTCAACTAAGCTATTTCCTCTTCGATGGCATGTTGAGAAAGAGTGGACTCTAGAAGCATCCTAGAGGCAGCAACCTAGTCCTCCATTCATACCTTCACAAAGCACTGCAAATTGGATTCCATTTCAGGGTCCAGAGCTGGCTTTGCTTGAACCATTCTCCAGGGGCTCCTGGATCCTTATCCTTCCACTTCCTATGCAGGTTAAGCTTTGGGAAACTACCCAAAATGCCACTTGGGCAGTAGGATTATAAACACAATACAGATGTATAAATTCTACTTACCTGTAACACTAGAAATTCAAATTCCTCATTGCCTCAGTGGCAGCACCAACTCATCACCCCCTAGACTGTGTATAGGTGAGGTAGGTTTCAACCTCTTTGATTTGGTTATTGTTGGATTTGTTTTTATATGGTATTGTGATTAGCTGTGAATTTACTCTTATTAGATGATTCTGGCTTCAGGTACTTTCCTCTCCTTCTTCGTGAAAGTGAAAAAGCATGAACACTCACTCCTGTGACAACTGAAAGCTTCCGTCTCAGGATATGCTCAGCCAATCAGCTGTCATAGGAAGAGACAGGGAGAGGAGTTACCTTGGTAGACAACCCAAAAGTCACTGAGGCAGTGAGGAATTTGAGCATTTACTGTTACATGTAAGTAGACTTATGCAGCTGTACTTTTTTTCTGAAAACAATACTTTTAAAGCTAAGGAGAAGTATTTTCCTTAACTGCCTCATGACTTTTATGTACTTTTAAACAGGAGCGCCCTATTATTTTAGTAAGTAGCTGTTAAGAACTGTTTAAAACTATTTTTTCTGTGGATAAACTGTGTTTACTTTACATTTTAAGGGCTAGGGAATGTGTTTAAAGTGCTTTTTGCTGTGTTTTTTGCAGGAAAAAGTTATTTTCTTACTACTGAAATAAAGAAAATGATCTTGGCAGTACCAAAAACTGCAGCTATGATTTCATAACACAGTAATGACTGAAAAAAATACCTTTGTGATATCAAATGAGATGGCTTAAGAGGTTTCTCACTGAGTGCTTCCCATCCTTCAAATAAACCGAGAGAGTGTAGTCGACAGCAGCCCACTTTTCGTATTATGAACACTGATGGCTATGAAATCCATGGACATCCTCTCTCTGAACTACACTACAAAAAGTATTTTCTTAATTAATTACTGTATTTATTTACTATATTTGGTAATCAGGATGACCTGACTGGGCTATACAAGGCCTATTCTCAGCAGAGGTCCAGGGAACAAAGCTAAAAGAAAATACAATTTTAAGTGTAAAATTTCTAAAATACAGTTAGTGTAACAATGAAAGAAATGTCAAACAATGTTCATTAATATACTCATAGAAATATTGTTAAAGAATGAGCACACATTAGTTTGAGAGTTAAAATAAGTAAAAAAATGCAGTTATTTGGAGAAGTAAAGAGTAAAGCAAAAGATTGTCAGGGGAGAGAGAATGGAGTGAGAGAGAAAGAGAGAGCAATTGGAGAGAGAAAGGTGTTTTGGATAATGCTTTGGGAGGAGAATCAATGATTTTCACACAGCAAGAGGAATGACAAAGAGTGGTACTTGAAAAGAATAATTTTAAGTCATTTTAGGAAAATAGCATGTCAAATTTATGATAATGGAAGGTTAATAAATTTAGGGTATTTATGTATTATCGCAACCACTTTTCTGAAAAGGCAGAAATGGTTGTGTTTATGCGAAAACTGTTTTCTGAGTTTCTTAACCTTGAAATGGTTGTGTAAGCAAGTAGGCAAAAGTCACTGACGGTGGCAATGAGGCACCAAGAGGAGCAAGTTGCAACGGTCAGTTTTCACGCTCCTTTGGGGGCGCGACCAATTTCTTACATGAATTGACCATTGCTAAAGTGCATCAGGATTTTGCCATTCCTGATCACAACCTCAGCACAGGCAAATCATTGAGGAATATTCCATGCAACTGTTACTGCCCAGCACTCATGCCAAATACAGGCACCTCTCCCCAGTACTAAGTAATAGGACAGTGATCCCTCATGGACTGCTGTCTTTCTCTCTAGCGGGACTCCTGGTCCACAGGTGGTAACCGTTCTCCCTCTTCACAGAGATACCTCTGTTAATCACAGCCCCTTACATTGCTTGCCAGAAGTGCTGTAAATGAGGAATGACTTACACATAATCCTTTCAAATTCCACAGCCACACATGCTACTGTGTACAGCTAAAGGGCTTTGAAAGGGTCTGGTTGTCTGGGTGACTTGTAATCTTAAGGACGACTCCAAAGCACCACTTGTATGTTTAGGTGGGGAGTGGACACTCCCCAGGAAGAGGATTTCTCATGGTATTCCTCTTCCTATATGAAAACCGTTGCCACACGGTAGAATGGAAAACTTTACCCTCCCATTGTTAGATTACCAGGCATCCTTTCTGAGAAACACAACCATTTCTGCCAGTTCAGAAATGTGGTTGCGATAATACGTAAGTACCAAATTTAGAGTAATTATGGTTATTTTATTTGCTTATGTTTGCAGTACAGGAGTTAACCAGTCACCTTCTGTCTTGTATGTTTATTAGTAATGCTGGCAGTTGCCTATTTTCCGGAGTCCCTACCTGAAATGGTGAAGCCATTTTTAAAATTATTTATCTATTTATTTTTAAGTGGGTATCACCTCTACAGCCATCATTCAGTCATCCCACTGCAAGCCCTTAACTAAAAATATATAGAGATATATAGATTTTATATATCCATACACACACACACACACACATATATATATATATATATATATATATATATACATACAAATATATATATATATATATATATATATATATATATATATATATATATATATATATATATATATATATATAAATATATGTATATATATAGAGAGAGAGATAGAGACAGATATATTGATAAATATATAAACCTGCATCAGTTTGAAGGAGCTAGTGCTGAACTAGAAAAATAGGATGACACTCTTGTGATATATGCCATCAGTGTGTAATAGTGTCCTGAAATGGGATATCACACACTGGCTATAAAATCACTTTTCAAGACAGAGTACCATAATAAATTTTCATACCTCAGAGAATTCTGAAAATCTTGCCCAAAAACACTTAATAGTCAACAAACATATGAGCTTGTAATTTATTTATAAAATAGATAACTTTATTCACCATCAAAGACAATGATACATATAAACCAGAATTATGTAATAATTCCATTCAAAACAGATTACACAAGTCTCTAATGAAGCATAATCTAAAAGAAAAAAAAAAGAAGTGGTAAAAGCAAAAATAGCCATTAGTGCAGTTCCTTCACTTGATAAGAAGTGAAGTTAAGTTACCATTCTACAAAAGAACAGTTTAAGTGTGTGAATTCTTTTACATCTTCAAATATCCCGTTTGATTTGCAAATATATTACATTTCAGGATTTGAAATGCAAATAATGAGCAAGCTATTATCTATTTGCTATAGTAGTGCCTAGACAGTCAAAATAAAATGTGAAATTAATGAAAATTCTAACAACCACAGTAGTGATTAAGGCAGAATGATGACATAGACCATTATTCCTAGGTGTCATTCTTACTATGTTGTCAGGTTTAGAGCTCCACTGTCTAAAAATAATAGCCGCAGTCATTAAAATAAGCATTCTGAAACATTAATTTTGAGTGCAAGATAGTGTGGTGAATATTAATTCTATCCGCAGAATCCAGAAGCTAGGTTCTTTAATCAAAGGTAAACATTCTTAGAACCCAAGATACACCACTTTGAATAAATGCTCAGATCATTTTGTTCTTTGGAAATTCCTTAATGATATGCAGAGAGTCTGCTTCTCTATGCCACATCTCCATCTTCTGCTATCTATGGATCCACCTCTCCTTTATAATCTAAGCAGTGAGTATTGCCACTGATGAATTAATTTGTGGGGTGTAGAGGCTAATGTAGGGGTGCTAGAAAATCCATGCCATACTCCCGGTGTTTCCTCCATTATCTCAACATATTTGTGATATATAGTACTGAGACTACTTGAGTTTGAGTGGATCTTCCCCATATATTGTATTGTCTATGAAGTGATGATGGATAATAACTATAATGCCCTTCTGGAATGTTCTAATGCTAAACAATGTATAAACTTGAGGTCTTACGGGGTTAAATCCCATGTGGGTAGATAATGACAGTGCCAAAGAATGATGGAACAATTTTAGTCAAAGATACTGCTAGAACTTACATTCCTTCCCCCTCATTCTGTCCTTAATTCCTGAAACATTAGGAATTCAGAATGGTTCCTGGCATATAAATCACACCAACAGAATATTCCTTGATTGAACCATTTTTGCCAGTCTATAGACTTGTTTTCCATTAAATGTAAGTGATTACCCCACATTCTATCCCAATATCAAGCAGTAGGGCCTTGCTAGTCTTATTTGCCAGTTCAGCTGTCCTTTTCTGTAGCAAAATTTGTACAATGGAAGCAGCTCTAGTGTATCTCCTTAAATCTGGTGTCATAAAAAGGATAGAGTTTCTCAAATTTTTCTGGAAAATATGTTTTACGAAGGAAGGAAATGGCTCTATCAAAGCACAAGTACTTAGGGAGGAGAAACATAATAATAACCCATATCTTAGCCAAAAATGGAAGCTGCAGATTATTCCATTCTTCTAGAGTTCTACTGGATAATACTAGTGGTTTGAGGTTCACTTCAGGTGTAGTATAAATACTGGTGGATAAATTAATTCCCATGTATGTGTGGGCTTGAACCACTTTAATATTCTTCAGAATTAGAAGAAAGTATTGATCTGTTGTGCTTGGATTCAAGAGAAATAAAGAGCACTTTGTATATGATTAAGGGTAAGGCCAGAAATATATCCAAAACAAACTAAAGACCCTAGTATTTTATTCACATGTTGCAATCATTGCAACAGTGCATACCCTTCTTAACTGTATTGGTATTTGACTTGCTAACATTATGTTGTCCCAAAATGTACTTTAAACTATTATCATTTTTTTGAACAAATACTGGTTTATCACCTAGAATGCCAGACATTTCAGCATTACCTTTAATTATACGCCAATTTTTTATAATGATATTCTTAATATGCATACTATCTGAATTCATACCAAGTGTACAAACCACATTTTGATGCATAATGTTCTTTGTATCAACACCACCTGAAACCATTCCATCCTTGAATAGGTTTAATAATGGTGGAAAATCAATTTTACGTCTTCTCAAAATGTCATCTGCTATATGTTTTAATTGTGTTATAGGATAACCCCTGTTCCCAAATAAGGAAATAATGAAGTTAAACTCATCAATGACATCAGATTCCCTTGATGTCATCCGACTCGCTCTTATAAACTGGCCTTTGGGAATATTAGAAATTATGTGCATAGGATGTCCACTTTTATAGTGGAGATAACCATTATTAAAGGTGTCCTTCCTATGAATGGTACTATGAATTCTCATATCTACAGGATCCCACTTTAAATTAACATCCAAAAAATCAACTGTGTTGCCCTTACCACCAATAACAAACTTTATATATGTAGACATTGAATTGATATAATTAAGAAATAAAATAAATCATCAATAAAACGACACATAAATACAATTTTAAATCTGTTCATCAACGATGGTATAAATTGTTTCTCCCACATTGTCATGACAACATTTGCATATGCAGGAGAAGCTGGGGAACCCATTGCTGCTCCTTTACATTGTCTATAATAGATTTTATCAAACAGAAAAAAATTGTTTTCTAAAATAATTTCTAAAAATCTACAAATCAAAGAAACAGTATTTTTGGAAAAACCATTGTAATGATTCAACAAAAAATCCTGTACTGCCTCAATACCTAAATCTTGGGGAATACATGTGTATAATGATACTACATCTATTGTTAGCATAACATGTTTGTTAGGATCAAAACTGAATCTAGAAAGAAATGTATTTAATTTTGTGTTTAAAGTGCTTTTTACTGTGTTTTTTGCAGGAAAAAGTTTTTTTCTTACTACTGAAATAAAGAAAATGATCTTGGCAGTACCAAAAACTGCAGCTATGATTTCATAACACAGTAATGACTGAAAAAAATACCTTTGTGATATCAAATGAGATGGCTTAAGAGGTTTCTCACTGAGTGCTTCCCATCCTTCAAATAAACCGAGAGAGTGTAGTCGACAGCAGCCCACTTTTCGTATTATGAACACTGATGGCATCAGGATGACCTGACTGGGCTATACAAGGCCTATTCTCAGCAGAGGTCCAGGGAACAAAGCTAAAAGAAAATACAATTTTAAGTGTAAAATTTCTAAAATACAGTTAGTGTAACAATGAAAGAAATGTCAAACAATGTTCATTAATATACTCATAGAAATATTGTTAAAGAATGAGCACACATTAGTTTGAGAGTTAAAATAAGTAAAAAAATGCAGTTATTTCCCCACAATAGCCCTGCATTTTTGCTCATGTGAGTGTTTGAGATTTTGAAATTTCATATATATAGTATAGACCCTATACACATATATATAGAAAACTATACTTCTAATATTTTTGTATTTATTGACTGCCATATTTAACTGTCATTTAATTTAATTTATTTATTTATTATTACATCACTAGTGTCTCTTCATGTTTTACTGTATTTTAGGTATTCCACTGTCAAATTGTATGCATATATGCTTTTTTTTAAATACATCTATACTACTGTTTTATTTGATGTTATATAACTCTCTGGAGCTTTTCTCCCCAGGCCACCACTGAAAATGGGCAGGACTCTCCTGGTAAAAAAAAATGTCAATAAATAAAACTAGAAATTTTCCAATTGGACACAATTAGCTTCCCCCATACTTTCCATTTTTTGTATGTCTTCTTAAATGATGGGGACTTAAACTTAGTTTCGTGAAGAAAATCCTGTGGATTATGCTTTTCAAGATAAGTAATACATGCTGTTAGCTTTCACCATGTAGATAATCCCCTGAAATTCCAAGATAAAACTTTAGTCACTTTGGCTGCAGAATCTATGACTGCTGACTAATCGTGTGTGGAATCCAGTATTATCAGACAAATTCATCATAATTACAACTAGTTCACTTGACAGTATAATATTACTCCAAAAATGCTCAACAGCTTTTCTAAAAAAATAATTTGCTGTGTTGAAGCAATAATCCTGGAAGACTCGAGAGAAGCCAAACCTTCCCCACGTCTCCCCAAAACATAACACTCCCCCAAAACTCATGCACTCTCATATCAAAAAGAACAAAAATATTATTGTTCCATTAACATTGGTCATAATAACCAACAAATACTTTTAAGTAGCCTCATCCATAACATGGGTGCACTCAATTATGATACAAGCCCATACATAGTCATTGCTATTACATGATGACTGATAACACTGCCACACATAACACAGCAGATCATGTAGAGGAGCAAAATATACAATAAAAATTAACTTCCAAGATGGCTGCATATTGAGAAACAGCTTAATTTCAGTTTTCCCAGTGTGAAAACAGAAACTCCGAAGAGCAAGCCAGTTAATTCATTTTGGGGGGTATATTTCGGTAACTGACTAGTAAGTGAATGCAAGCAAAAAAAGAAATTCAGAAAACCCGAAAGACAATCAACTACAAAAGGTGAGAAAAAACACTGTCTGGAAAGAATTCTGAAGATGTTCAGCTAAAAGCAGTGCAAGTTCCAGCTTTGGTACAAGACATGACTTCCAGTAACCCAGAGGAAAAAAAATAAGTCAAATGTACTCAGAGCTGATTAACATAAACAAAACACTGATGGAGTATATCAACTCAAATAAAAAAGGCTGGATAAAATGGAAGAAGCTTTGAACAGATATTCAAATGAGGTGATAAAACCATGACAATTGGAGGTCAAAATGAAGAAAAGGCTGGCTGAATATAAGTCTGAGATGTTTCAAAAGATAGAATTAGAGGACAGAGCACACAAGGAAAACTTGAGAATTTCGGCTGCACCAGAGATGGAAGGAATAGACTGTATTAATTTTATGAAAGCACAAATAAGCAACTGGACTGGTATTCCACATGAGGGGGTTGTTAATTGAAAGGGCACATCATGTGCATGCTCCAAATCTGGTCATGGGAAAGCAACCTAGACCTTTAATAGTAAAGATGCAGTCCTACCAGCAGAAGGATTTGATTCTGACAAAACTATGGCAGAAGGACAATGTACTAAAAGTGGAGAAAGTAGAGCATTTATGGAAAATGATTACTCACTGTACTCCAGCAGAAGAGGAGTAAATGTATTCCACTAATCAGGGAATCTCAAGAAGCAGGTATGAGATTCAAACTGCTGTATCCAGCTATCTTCTGAATATTCTTTCCTGGAGGGACAAAATCTTTTTTTTTGATGCAGAACATGCTAAGGAGAAAATATAAAAGTTTGTCCAACAAAAAATGAGCGGTGAAACAGAAGGAGATTCTGCTTCTTGTTCTTCTGGTAATAAAGACCACAAAGAGAATGTGCCTGTAAAACTTTTTCAAGTGTTTCAACAGCAAATGCTTGAGAGACAGAAAAAAGCACAAGAGATGGCTAAAAGAACTGAGAGTACATTAGAAAGGAAGCAGAGACTGGATTTAGGAGATGAAGATAAACAGAAATAAAACCAGCATCTCAGAAATTGACAAAAAAATGTGGGATTATAATGCATTAATTATATTTGTGAAACCTAACAGAAAAAGAAAACCTGGAAATATTAGACTTTTTTGAATTTGTTAAACTTGTAGGGGACTCTAAAGCATATGCCCTACTTCATGTCATTAATGTTTGGAGGAACACTTAGGACAGGAGAAGAGGAAGAAAAGAGTTAACTGTAAATAAACAAACATTTATTTATTTTATTTATTTATTTACATTTGTTGACCGGGAGTGAACGACTGGACATAGGTCCATTTTCAGTGGAGGCCGGGGGAGAAAAGCTCCACAGTTTAAATAAACAGACAGTAGTTACATTGGATTACATAGCGATTAACAATTTAACATAGCAATTACTTACAACATATTTACAGATGAAGAACATAGTACATCAGTAGACAACTAGAATCTTTATCTGTGAAGTACATAACAGACATTAACAAATGTTACAATAAGAAGTTCCTACTGTATAATAAGTACTAGGCTTATGAGCATCTGAGCTTGCTATAATCAAGGTAGTTAGTGGAGTGGAAAGAAAGGTAGTGGTTGGATGGGGTGGGTGATATTAGAGTGGGAGTTGCAAGGGCATAGCCAGCATGTTTTTAGGTGTGCTTTTAGTAAAGTTTTGAAGTAGGTGCATGATGGTATGGAAGTAATTGTGGGTGGAAGGGAGTTCCATAATTTGGCTATGGTGCAAGAGAATAGTGCTTCACCAGCAGAGGTATTGGCTTTAGTGATCTGCAAGTGATTTTTGTTGCTGGATCTTAGTGGTCTGGTGGTGCGATAGAGTTGGAGTAGATTCTGGAGGGATGGGACATTTAGAGGATGGTTTACTAGTTTGTGGATGAGTGAGAGTTGATACCACTGAAGGAGGTGTTTTTGTTTTGTTTTCTTTTGTTCTTAACATTAATATTTCTATAGTGCATGATACTGGCATGCTATAAAGTTTTCTCAGTTACTTTTATGGGTAATTGGGATACTAAAGTAACAGGTGCCCCTGTTTTTTTTTTTCCTTCTTTTGTCTTTCTCCTTGTTCAGTTTTAAGCAATACAGGCACTGTAATGTAAAAAAAAGAAGAAAAGTTTGTTCAAAAAAGTATGACAAAGAAAAAATGATGTACTTGCTCTCATTGTTGCATAAAGAAATGGTTGGAATAAGGCTCTTGGCTTTATCTAGTAACAAGTTTTAAGAGAAAGAAAATAAAAAATGAGCACTGAACATAATAAAGCTCTCCTCTAGCAAATGAATAAATAAGTACTTGTAAAAGCAATTCTGTATCTGATTATCATGTCTCCATTAAGAAAATCTGATAAAGAGTAATACAAACAGAACATTTCTTACTTTTAATTGCTTTCTTTCAATGCCTAGAGATAATGTTTTCTGAAAGCATTCAAGTGTTTTCTCATTTTGGGAGATCAATAAAGATAAAACAAAACCAGACAGCATTTAGTAGAAGTACAGGTTGTATTAGCATGGATAACCTTCCTATTAAGATAACCCAAGTCTGTAAGTGTGGCTGTCAGTTTTGGACAAGTGTTCCTATTGGGAAGGTAAAACTTCAACATTTGAATACTTTTATTTTTGTTTGAGGGCTTTCAATAAAACAAACCATTTTGCAAGATGTGACATAGGCTTAAATGGATATGACAGGAAACAACTGCATAAAAGGCCAACTTGCCAAGTAATTAGTGTGTACAAATAACACAAAAGCTGAATCTAGATAGTTAACAAAAAAGCTATTAAAAATAAAAGGTGAGACTAGTAACTTTACAACATAATGAACCTTTCAGTAATATCTCTAAATGTGAATGGTCTCAAAAATATATACAAAAAAGAAAGCATAATGAACTATATTAAAAAATGTACAGTGCAAATAGTTATGCTACAGGAGACACATTTGGAAAGAGATGAATATGTGAATTTGATAAAGAAAGGTTTTCAGAACTGTTATTCAGAGGAATACCTGGGACAAATGAAAAGAGGAGTACTTACATTAATTGCAATAGAAGCTCCAATAGTGGAAGAAGAGGATAAAAAAGATAATAATGGTAGACTTGTAGTATACTCCAACTAAAACTGCTATAATAGAGCTTAAGAAAATTCTGGGAGAAATAATAAGTTTTCAGCAGAAAATATTACTTACAGGTGGGGACCAGAATTTGATTTCCAGCAGAGAAGATTGCCTGGGGGACCAAGAAGGGAGAATATAACAAAGGAGGGTAGATTTTTGAAGAAATTTATGAAAATATTTGGCACAGAAGATGTGAATTCAATAGTAGGAGTTCGGAGTGAATTTTCATATTATTCCCCAAGATACAAAAACTAGGCTAGGCTAGACAGAACTTACATTTCACAGGAACATGTGCATTTAATTGAAAGTTTTGATAAGCATCCAATAACTATTTCAGATCATGCACCAATAATAACTAAAACAAAAACTCAAGGTAATGAAATAAAAATGAGACACTGGCGCTTTCCCACCTATCTGTTGAAAAGAGAGGAATTTAAGAAATAGGTAGTGGAAATTATTCGGGAGTTATTGGAGAAGACAGAAATTTCTTCCGAAAATATAGCTAGGGAGTGGGATAAAATTAAAGTGGAGTTTAAAATTAAGGTGTCAATAAAAGTAAGAGAGATATGGTTAAGAAGTAACAAGAATTATTTAGAGGAACTGACAAATATTAAAGTATTGCAGAATAGGGAAAATCATGCAAAACAAGAAGAGCAGCAATTGCAGAATGCTAAGCAGAAAATAAAGGATTATTTTGATAATATAAATGAATTCAGAAAGAGTGCTGTTAAGCAAATGTTTTTTGATAATAATGTCAAAGCACAAAAACGTTTAGTGCTATGAGCCAGGCACCAGAAGGTAGAAAGGGTTGTTGCCAAGCTTAGGCAGCCTTTAACAAGGAAGATAATAAGTGATCCTGTAAAGGTACTACGAATATTTTGGAAATTTTATGAAAGCCTGTATAAAGCACAGAAATATGGGGATTGGGAAAAGGTACAAATGGAAATCTTTAGAGAAGAATTAAATATCCTACAGTATCCTGCTTCTGGAGCATTTCTCCCCGGGCCTCCGCTGAAAACAGGCTCTGTGGAACCTAGTCGGACTTTCCTGGTCAACAAATGATAAATAAATAAATAAAATAAATAAATAAATAAATACCAAGGTTAGAGGTAGATGAGGCTCAATTACTAATAGGATAGGAGGAAAAGAGATAAAAATGGTGTTGTATAACCAATCAATAGGAAATTACTCATGAAGAGATGATATTCCTGTGAAAGTTTGCAAGCTAAGAGGGAAAATTGATAATGATCTGGAAGGTTTTGTTTAACAGTATTTTAAGAGGAGGAGAAGCACTAACATCCTGAAAGAAAGTGGAGGTGGCTGTAATACCTAAAGAGGGTAAAGACCCATCAGATCCTGCTTCATACATGCCCATTTCAATACTAAGCCATAATTAACTGTGCCTGTGAGGAAAAAGCACCAGTTAACCAAACAACAAAAGCAATCATTCTGACCCAACACCCTGTGAAATACTGCCTCAAGGCATGGTTTTGAGTTGATAAGCTTTTGTCCTAACTCTAACTTTCATGATTTACATTTGTGCTTCTATACTTTTTAGTCCTGACCCCTAGATAGCCATGAAGTCCATCCCTCCTTGTTACCCAATTAACCAATTCATCCCCGAGGGCAAGAATCCTATGGCCCATTTATTTCTTGGGGTGACAGTCAAGCAACTTGGACATGGAAGCTATCATGTCCAGATAGTAGGGATTTGAATCCCATCCCCACCACCAATTAAATGTCATGACTGCTTGGAACTGATGGGGTTCAAATTCCACCACTGCCAACCAGTTGAGAAGGAAGGACCAAGCCAGCACCAGAGGGATGGTCTCTTGAGTCACACCACAGGTACCCAGCAGGTTAAAGTAAAAGAATGAAAGTGCGTACAAGCTATATTTAATAATCAATTCACAAAATTGAACATGGCCCAACAGCATAAACAGAATATACAGTGTTGCTCTGGGTATGGACTTCCAATGTCTGCACCCAGACTAGAATGCACAGAGGCACTTACAGAGCTGAGTGTTTGGCCTAACAACCCAGATCCCTTTCTGAGTAAGCCATAATGTTTTTCAGTGCCCATTATTCATGGTAACCTTTCTAATGAGTAATTATTTTCTCACACACACACACACACACACACACACACACACACACACACACACACACACACACACACACACACACACACACACACACACACACACGAGACACACACACACACACACACAAAACACACAATTCTCAGGGAAAGTTGGCAGAATTGTCCAATTCTCCACAGCTTTTTTCCTGGCAGCCACCAAACTAGATAGAGCTAGAGACCCAGGCACACTAGCTACTGGAATATTCATAATTTACCCAAATGTGAAGATATATAGGGATTAGTATTTCACTGGTAATAGGCTCAAGATATCTACCTACTTCAGAAGGCAGATACCATGAGCTTTATCAGCCCACAGTGTTCAACACCCTCTATTTAGACAATAAATACAGTAATACATAATGAATGCCAGCCACTGGATCTTGATGTGAATAAATAAACTTTAGTTAAACAATAAAGCATACCATGTAGTTTTAGTTTCAATGTGTAGAAGAATGAGAATATGTACAAGAAATATCAAAATTATAGTCAATACACAGACACTGTATGCAAAGCAGAACCTACATCTAACTAAATAGCTCAGCTGCCTCTTATTAAACAATTATTGGACCTAACTACTCTTACATTAGCCAAATAAATAAAAATACACAGATAGATGCAAATTTTCATAGCACTTAAATATATCAAGGTCTCAAATGGTATGAAAAGACAAATCTATGAACCAAGATCATTCCCAAATAGTTATACATTTCTGTTCAGAAAGCCCAGTTATAATCAAGTTACATAATTTCCTTTTCAGAGAAAAACATTAGCTTACAATTATTAATTTTTCCCCCACAACAAAAGCAACTAAACCAGTTTTTTCCACATAAAATGGAAATGTTTCTCAGGAGCAAGAAATTAATTATATCAGCCCAGAAAACAATGGACCCACAGTAATCATAATCTTACATATAGCGTTAACTGTTGACATATTAATGTCTTGCATCATTTACACTTCTTGGAAGCTGCTCCTTTTGAAATACAATTTCATTTTATGACTTGCTAGCTTCTTGAATCAAGAAACTGAATCTTATAAGTTTCATGAATTTCTCTTCCTTTCATCTCCTTTCTCACATTTAAAGAGCAATGGTCACAATATTACACATATTTTGCAGAAATGTGTTAGTGTGAAATAAGACAAAAATATCACATCTTTAAATCAGTTTTCTTTTGTCTCACAACATCCCTGGCACCACGGCAGGCATCATTCACACAATGGGAAAATTGGTTGCAAATTATAATAAGGGTGAAACTGCATAATTGCCTTTAGTGTTGGAAAATCAGAAGGCTGTAGGTTTTATTCCCACATCACATACCTAGATTAAATTCCCAGTACTGATACTGCAGTGCAACATAAAGCAGGTGCTTCTCTCCTGAGTGTGCTGTCCTTCAGATGAGACATTATACCAAGCTCCCATATGCCTAAGTTGGTGGTAACTCAGGTGGATGTAAAAGATCCCTCAGCACTTACCAAAAAAAGAGTAGGGTCTTTTATTTATGTAAAAAGAAGTCTTGTTTACAAAATATTTACATAATTACAGACATTTACAAGTGTATGAATATATATATATATATATATATATATATATATATATATATATATATATATAGGTTCATAGGTTCATAGATTAGTACTAGGCTAACTGCCCCTGCGAGCCATTTTAAGCCTAACCAATTATCCCTTGTGAGACTCAAACCCTGTACCTTGTGGTTGTAAGGCAAACACCTTAATCATTAGGCCACCCTCCCAAATATATATATACACACACATGCACCCACACACACACACACACACACACATATATATATCTATATATATATATCTATATATATATATATATATATATATATATATATATACACATATACAAATATGTTTACACAGTCATACTAAATTTTTATCCCTGTTAGACCCTCACTCCTTTTTCCAAACCACCATCTGGTTTTACTTAATATTCTTGCTAAAATCCATTTACCATTAAACATAATTTCATTTATTCTTTCATTCCATATAACCCATATAACATAAAATAATGTTTTATCTGTTTGTAAGATATTCTTTACTTATATTCATAAAATATCCATATTTAATCACATCCATGTTTATTTTAGCCAATTCTTTTGTATCTTCAAAAAATCGTCTTTACCCATAACTTGTTAATTTTTTTTTACTTTTTTATAACATAGTTTTATGCATAACTTTTTTACTCTTTTACATTTCAAAAAACATGGTTTCTTCTTTTTGAAAATGCAAACATATTCTATTACTTTTCTTCTCATATGGCATATTTCCTTTTACAGGGAATTTATCTATTACCAGTATCCACAAAAAATCTTGACATTCTACATTCTGATTACACCATTAGCTTTATTTTTTTTTTCATCTGTTAGATTTTCCTAAGGTTTTACATAGTAATGTTTCAACATCACATTCTTATACTATACTTTTATATCTTTTCCTATATCATCAATTTTTATTTTCCACATTTTTTTTGGTAATATTTTACTTCCTCATGTATACACTTTTTTTCCTCTTCTACACTTTTTTATCATCCCCCCCAAATGTATCATATGTAAATTTATACAATTGTTCTACTAATCTCTCTTCTTTTTCATTTATTCACTTTAACACTTTCTACAAATTTAATGAAGCAGCATAAACAACTGGGTTAATTAATTCTAAACCCCCTTCTTCTTTATTTACACACAAAACTCCACTTTTTACTGGGTTTAATCTAGAACCCCATATAAATGAAAGATTATCCACAATAATTCCTTTTTAAATCTTCTTCTTCTTCTTTCAGCTGTTCCCATTAGGGGTCACCACAGCGGATCATCTGTTTCCATTTCTTCCTGTCCTCTGCATCTTGTTCTGTCACACCAACCACCTGCATGTCCTCTCTCACTGCATCCATAAACCTTATTTTAGCCCTTCCTCTTTTCCTGTTACCTGGCGGCTTCATCCTTAGCATCTTTTTCCCATTATACTCTGCATCCCTCCTCAGCACATGTCCAAACCAATGTAATCTTACCTCTCTGGCTTTGTATCCAAACCTTCCAACCTGGGCTGACCCTTTAATATACTTATTCCTAATTGTGTCCACCCTCGTCACACCCAGTGCAAATCTTAACATCTTTAACTCTGCCACGTCCAGATCTGACTCCTGCCTTTTTGTCAGTGCCACTGTCTCCAACCCATATAACATAGCTGGTCTCACTACCCTCTTGTAGACCTTCTCTTTCACTCTTACTGGTACTCGTCTGTCACAAATCACTCCTGACACTCTTCTCCACCCACTCCATCCTGCCTGTACTCTTTCTTGCTAAGTATGCTATTTTTCCCATCAGTACTGAATTTATCAACTAAGCCTTTTTTCTGAATGATAATTTATTTGTTTTCTAGAAAAGATTGGTTTGTTTTATTTCTTCTACTATTTTCCCCATTGAATTCTGCTTACACATTTATTCCCAAATTTTATTCCTAACACTGAAATTTCATTCATTATAAAATATATACACTG
This sequence comes from Protopterus annectens, assembly GCF_019279795.1. NCBI lineage: Eukaryota > Metazoa > Chordata > Ceratodontiformes > Protopteridae > Protopterus > Protopterus annectens. The sequence goes on from NC_056741.1 coordinate 278,736,861, forward strand.
ATCTTCAATACCTCTTCTAAACATTTATTTTTCTCTTTATTTAAAATGATCCATATCATCCCTAGGCACTAATTTATGAAAAGTATTACTTCTTTTATCCAAATTTAGTTTTTTGCATTACTATAATATCATCTGCATATCTTAAAAGCACTGGTATTCTTAACTCTTCAGTTGTTATATATCTCACCACCTTCATTTTGTAATTTGTTTCACATACTATCACATTCCTAACTAATGCAAAAAGTATACAACTCATTGGAAATCCCTGTCTTACACCACTCTTCATGTGTACCTCTTGGCTTAACCAGCCATTTACAAATATTTTTATTTTATTATTACTATATACAGACATACATACTTTCCTAACTTTCTCACATATATTATATTGTTTCATTATTACCCATATGATTTCCTGTGAAGTTGTTAAATGCATTATTAAAGTCTCCTATTATGATTTTTGCTTCTTCTTTTCTGTTCATAATATCGTCCACAAGTTCTCTAACTATAATTAATAATCACTGACAACCCTTCCCTTTATAATATATATCCTGCCCTATTTTACTTTCAAATCTCTTTTGTATTATTTTTATAAAGATCTTATAATCATTATTATTCAATTCTACTGATCTCCAGTTTTTAATTGTCTTCTATCTTCCTTCTTCCATATGAATTTAAGGGGTCTATATTAGAACGTTGAAGTTTGAAAACATTGAATGTTCTAATATCGAACCCAAAACAATGAACGCTGAAAATAGTGAAGCTGCAGAACACCACATTTTTTTCTAGGGAAAGAATTTGGTTGGCCGTTTCTGTGGTTTCGCTATTTTCAGCACTGTGGTGGAAAGTTACGGGTTGGGTTCAGGTAAGTCTGTGATTGTGCGGACGTTAGGGCATGGGTTAGGTGAGTTAGGGTTAGGGAGCGGGTGAGGTGGGTGTGCGATAGTGACAGACTTTAGCGTTAGGGTGGGATAGGTGAGTTAGGGTTAGGGCGCGGGTCAGGTGAGTGTGTGATAGTGACAGACCTTAGGGTTAGGGTTTGGGTTAAGGTAAGTGGATAGATAGTAGTGTATGTACAATTTAGTGTAGGGTTAGATGTAGGAATTTAAGTGCATGTGTGTGGATTGCTGTTTTTTTGGTGTGCGTGTGTTTCTTGGAACAGCGATTTATTTCCCTGGGAAAAAAAATCACTGTTGTAAGCCTTCGATGGTTTTGCACTTCGAGGTTAGAGGTTCGAACATATGGTGTTCAAACTTCTGCCATTTCTTCAAAGTGATATAGACCCGAATTTAAGTATTCCACTACATAATTCTTTATACATAAAACCTTCATTTAACCATTCATTCAAAATCTTTAAATTTTTTGCCAGTCCCTTAAATTTTTATACATTTCATACCCTATTCCATCTGGTCCTTGAATTGATATTTACTTATCCTAATACTTTATCCAGTTCATTTATAGAAATCTCCTTTTCCAACTCTTTACTCTGTTTTTCTGATAACTTTTTTACTTTCCATATTCTTTTCAATGCCTTCTTTTTTCCTTTAAAAAATTATTGTATATATTGCACTGAACTATTTATAATCTTTTCCTGAATTCTATCTCTCCTTTTGCAGTTTCTATTTCTCTCATTACACTACCAACGTCCTTTACTAATCTGCTTAAGTAACTTGATACCTCTTCTCTTTCTCCTTATAAAGATATGTTTGCTTCTATAACAATTTCTTTCATATAATTCTTTTTCTTTGTCAAAGTACTTTCTATCATTATGTTCTAAATCTTCCAATGCAATGTTATATGTTCTTTTATATTTTTCTTTCTCTATTTTTCTCACATCATACTGCCACTTTAAAACACATTTTTTATATTTTTCCTTAAATATCATCCACAATTCAAACCAATTTTTATAAACTGTTCTATAGTAATATGATTTTTCAATAACTGTATTACTAATCTCTTTCCTTCTTCATTCCATGTTTTTCATTTATCCTTTTTATTCATTTGCCTATTTTATATATTCCTTGTTTTCCTTAATCTCTATCCATATTGCAAGATGATCTGAAAATCGGAATAATTAAGAATAATTTCAACTACCTCCCCTTCTCCTATAACTAAACCTTCTGATACTGCAAAATAATCTATTTCAGTTCTATACATAGCCTTTTTGTAAGTCCATGATTTTTTGTTCCAAAGTTTTAAGTTACCACATCTTACAACTTGCAACATTTTTCTTATATCATTTCCTTTCTACTTGTTCTTTTTATTTTAAATCTACAATGGTTAATCTTTACATTTTTGCTAAAGTTACATCTAATATCTTTACTGCATGTCAACAGAATATGGCTATTCCAGAGCATCTCCCATTGCCCAAATTCCAGATTATCCTTCCTCCCCATAGTTTATCTGCTTGTAATCTTTCATTTGTTCAAATTCTTGTGTCTTCTAATATAATTACATCTACATCACAAGTAATACACCACCCCCAAATTCCTATTTTTCTTAGTATATTTGTAACACTATTCACATTTACAGAAAGTACTCTACAATTTTCATTTTCCCTTTTTCTTAAATTCATGGATTCATAAGTTTATAACTAATTACTAAGCTAGCTTTATTAAAAGGCATTTTAAGCCTATCCAATTTCCTTCCCCATAGTGAGAACCAGACATTGTACTTTGTGTCTTTGAGTCAAACACCTTAACCATTATACCAAGTCCCAATCATTAGCTGTATGTATCCTTTTTCATCCATTTCCTTTCTTTTTTCTTTTGTACTTATCCACTTTAATTTTATATTTTTATGTCTTTTACCAACAGAATTCTTTTTTTCCTTTTACTACTTCTAAATGTATGTCCTCATTATTCCAGAACCTTTAAACCTTTAACTATGCCCTCTTTATTATTTTTTCTCATCTATTTTTCTTCTATTTCTACTACTTCTAAAATTTCTTCTCTTTGTTCATTTTTTATCCTTTTTTTCTTCGCTTTCATTTTTGCAATCCATCCATAAATGTAATTTTGTTACATTCATAACACAAGTCACATTTTTTGCATCATGTCCAATTTGCTTACAAATATAACATTTGCTTTTGTCACAGTTGTCTATCAAATGTCCTTTTTTTCCACAAAAAAATATCGTATGGGCTGTCCCCAGTATTTTACAACACCCCTACCCCCTCCACATTTGTCATGTATATATATATATATATATATATATATATATATATATATATATATATATATATATATATATAAATGGGTCTAGGACACATGCTCGACTAGCATATGTCCGAATCACAAAACATTGAACACACATACATGAAAGCGCTTAACATCGAAAAGCGCTTCCATATATGTGTAGTTAAAAAAAATCTATGTTTCTGCAGGGGGGCTTTGCCCCCTGCACCCCCACACCCCCTACTTTATTATTCTCACTCCGAGAGTGCACTACAGTGGGGAAAAGGGAATTTTCCCTTACCTACACTATAGTCTGATCTACAAAACAGGCACACATACACAGAAGCACTTGTCGATGTTAAAAGATTTTGTGTATGTGTGTTCGATGTTCTGTGATTCGGACATATGCTAGTCGAGTATGTGTCCAGATCCTATATATATATATATATATATATATATATATATATATATATATAAAATCGTTTCTCTTTCTATTCTTAACACAATATTACAATCCTAGCCATCAGTCCATAAACCCCTTTGTCATAAACCTGTGGGAACCCATGGGTTCCTTAACAATCTGGTCTAGAGAATTTATGTTTATATTATTTAAGAATTTGGTAGGATAGGTTTTTCAGTTAATTACTGAATAGTTAAAGTATCCTAGGATAACAGCATTTCTGCTTACAGGGAGTCCATCAAGAATATTTAAGAATTTTATTTGATTTTCAGAGAACATGGAGGTGGTCTTGTAGCATACAGTGATCTGTTAGTTGATCTTATTTAGAGTGATTTGAATCTGTATAAGTTCCACATGTGGGTCTCTAAGACATCTGTCTGGAGGTAACAGAGTCTCTAACAAATATGGCTATTCCTCTACAGTTCCCTCCTGGCCTAAATGAGAGATAAGCACAAAAACCCAGTCAATGAGTGAGTGCTCCCTGGGCTTTTGAACCAGGTTTCTCTCAGCACACACATATGGATGTGCTACAAATACAGGAATGCCTCAAAGTCCAGAAGTTTGTTGTTTAGACTTGTAGCATTAGTACAGCCACCTTGATGAAGTTCAGTGGTTGGTTTAGTATGAACATTAGGATGGGAGATCCATTAGCTGGACCCTGCCTAAAAAAGGCACAGTGATGACTACAAAAGCTTTCATCAGTATGTGGAAGCCTTGGAATGAGAGCTACATACATTCCTTGGCAAAGTAAGTATGGTTGCCAAACATCTCTTCCCATGATGATGCATGCTAGGCAGCTGCATATAGAAAACAATACCAGAACTTCATCAGATACGTTCCAAGAACCAATGCACGCCTTTAAATAAAAAGAAAACCAATCATAAATTCAATTAAAATACACACCTCTTCTTAGAGACCAATCAGTAACAAGCCTCATGACACACCCCTAGTACACAGTCTTCACTCGCAAAGCAACCTATTTCAAATTTACGTACACAATGTAGCAAAACATGATTCACTGAAACATTTTGTGTTCTATTCAAAGTAACATGTTGCAAATAAGCCTAGCATCTATCTCAAGCAAGCTTTTAATTTTAACAGACATGCCAGAGATTCTGCTTCATTTAAGCCTGGCCAAATATGTAAAGCAGGAGCGGCCATGCTCCACTTCTACCTGTGATTTGCAGCGAATCCAACACAATAAATTTAAAATAATGCTCATTATAGGCATTAATATATCTGGCCAATGCATTTGTTATTTTGTTGTTAGGGATGTCACATAAATGTTCGCTAATTCTACATTTAAGCTTGTGCTCTGTCTTGCCTACATAGAAATATGAGCAGGACTGACACAGAGCACAATACACTACTTTTGTAGAGTTGCAATCATTTTTACCATAAACAATGATGTCCGTGTTGTTTATACATATTTGTCCAACATCTAAAATATGTTTACACAAAGTGCATGCACCACATTTTCTTATATGTCCTGCAATTTTGTTTATTTTACCATGCTCTATTAGCTGCTTAAAGTTACAGTGTCTTCTATAAACTATAACAGGTCTCTCCCCCATTTTTCTCTAATGAAGCTGTCATTCATTAAAACCTTCCAATTCTTTGTTAAAATTTCTTTTAATACATTACTATCAGTACAAAAAAGTAGTTATAAAAGCTCTATTAAAATTTAAATTCCCAATCACATTAGAGTTGCTTGTCTCTAAATTAAAAACTCCATCATTATCATTGACAGTAAATTCATTAAACATTGTGAAATGGGAAAGGGCATTATTAAGTAAAGTGTAAAATGTAAAAAAATCCATAAAACAAAATGTATTCCCTTCTTCTGTTCTTTCTGTTGTTATTTAAATTCTCTAAGGACATCCTGATTTTGAGTCATTTATTTATCCTTTGTTAACCAGGTTAATTCTACTACGTTAGTAGCCTCTTTTCAGGGGAGAACTGAGGTGGTATTTATACTACTAGAGTAAATTTGGCCAGGGCATTTGGGGAACTTTCCCTACTCATTAGGAGGGTGCTTGTTCCATTCCTAGTGCAGTGGTGTCTGGGAGAACAGCATTCAAGGAGATCCAAAATGACAGATAGCACATAGGCAAATCCCGGTGCAGTGTTTGAAGTTCTACAAACTGTTTCAGCATAATTTGTTTTCTTCATCAGAAGCAAACATTCAAAACAATGATGGATGTGTTATTACAACCCTCCAGTCAGGAGGGCTGCAGGATGATATTTTTGGTTTTGTTGCAGAGTGAGCTGAGGAGTGAAAAAGGTGTTTAATATGGTAAAATAATAACTATATTTAATCAAATTATCAGAAGCAATTTAGAGAAAAGACTGCTAGACAAACAAATCATATGCCAAGACTGTTAAACAAACTGCAAGGAAAGTGATGACAGATGAACAGTGGAAAGGAAATTTAACAATCTAAGGAAATTTATGGTTAGAATTCAGAACAAAGAAGAAAGGTAAGTGGACAGGTATGACATTTGGGATAATTTAATGGTCCCACTGGGAATGAAGGCTCAAGAGGTTAATAGCTTTTATTCTTATTCATAAAGAGACATCTTGTGACACAATTTTTGAGACTAGTTCTGTTCTGGAAAGTTTTTTTTTTTTGGTGGAGTATGAGGAAAAGAAGAACTGTAATCCATGTTCAATTTCGAAATGAAGTTGAAAAAAATAGACTTTAAAGTCAAAGCCATTTAAGCAAACTTTGTAAAAAAGTTATAGACATTAGCAAAGTATATGATAGAGGATTGTGGACTGGGAGATGAGACTGTCATATTGTACTGAAAATGGAGAAAGAAAAAATTGTTCACATCTCCAGTATGATAAATGTAGAGGGTAAAATAAGAGTTGTAAAATACTGAGGACAGCAGAAAACTTGTTTTTTTTTTCCTGTGGAAAAGTTGATCATTTGATAATTATTTGTAATAAGAGGAAATGTTATATTTGTGTGGAAACAGGTCATGCCTCAACAAGTGTGATTTGGAATATTATAAATGTAACAAAATTGGGCATTTATGGATGGATTTTAATCTAGAGAAAAAGATGAAGAAGAAAATAAAAGTGAGAACAGTATACAAAGAGAAGAAAAAGTCCCAATAGAAGATAAAGAGGAAATATGGAAGCAAGATTAGGGTAAAAATAAAAATAAGGATAAAGAAAAAATGAAACAGAAGATAATACAGAAGAAGGCTCTGAAATAAGTTCTGAAATAAGTGATTAAAATATAAATTGGAAAATAGTAAAAGGTAAAAATAATTCTACTGGCAAAAGAGTAAGAGACACAAAAAGAAAGCTTAAAATGAATATGTGTAAAAGAGAAAAACAAATTAAACTGATAATGCAAATGAGATAAATACTTCAATTTTCCATTTTTTTTGCAAACTACAATACAGACCTAATGGCAGCTTTAGAATGCTTTCAGTAAATATAAATAGTATCAAATATATAAGTAGAAAAATTAGAATCCTAAATTTTAGTAAGTACGATGTTGATGTAATGTTGTTGTTTGTCTTTTTGTCTTTTCCCGGTTAGGGGTCGCCACAGCAGAACTCCGGTCTGCTAATGATTGGCAGTAGATTTTTATGGTACCGAGTTGCCAGCCCGACACCCAACCTTTAACGAAGGCACGCCCATTCACGCATGTCTTTCAAACGCCACTCAAACACGGGGAGGACATGCAGACTCCACACAGAAGGCACTCCAGCTGAGAATCGAACAGTAGAACCTCTTGCTGTGAAGCAACAACTCTACCGCTGCACCACCACCGCTTTTACGATGTTGATGTAATAATAGTGAAAAATGTAAGATTTTTGACACAAGAAGTGAGAGATTACAAACAAAGAAACTGGGGATCAGATACAATATGGAACCTAGGAAAGGAACTATGTTCAGGCATTGTTGTACTTTGTAGAAAGTCAATGAATATATTGAACATAATATTAGCAATGATGGGAAGATTAGTTATTGTAGATTTCAGATGGCTTAATCAGGTATATAGAACAGAAGGCACTCCAGCTGAAAATCGAACAGTAGAACCTCTTGCTGTGAAGCAACAACTCTACCGCTGCACCACCACCGCTTTTACGATGTTGATGTAATAATAGTGAAAAATGTAAGATTTTTGACACAAGAAGTGAGAGATTACAAACAAAGAAACTGTGGATCAGATACAATATGGAACCTAGGAAAGGAACTATGTTCAGGCATTGTTGTACTTTGTAGAAAGTCAATGAATATATTGAACATAACATTAGCAATGATGGGAAGATTAGTTATTGTAGATTTTAGATGGCTTAATCAGGTATATAGAATTATAGCACTGTATGTCTACGTTACAAGTAAAGAAAGGGAAATGTATTTCATAAAATTTTGGATTATGTAATAATTAATATAAATTTAATATTAATGGGAGATTTTAATTGTAATTTGACAGGAAAAAAGAAGAAGAAGAGAGGAAATGATTTTAAGAAAAAATTTGAAGTTATAAAATGTTGCAATTTAAATATTTGGAATAATAATTTGTAGACATATAGTTGAGGTATGTATAAGACTCAAATAGATTATTTTACTACATCCCAAGATTTAAATATAGCTAAGGGAGAGACACTATTAACAGGCTTTTCAGATCACTCAGCTATATGGATAGAAATACAAGAAAATAAGGAATATATCAGATTGGGAAAATGAATAAAAATAATAAATGAGAAATAATGGTAGGAAAATGGAAAGAAATAAGTAAGTGTTTATGGAAAGATCACAATTCCACTAGAGTGTAAAAAAAGTAGAAAAAATATATAAAACAATGTGTATGAATGCTTTAAAAGATTTGGAAAGTAATAATGGACAATGGTAACTGTTGGAATGGAGAATTTATGAAAAGAATCAAGAGGAAATTAAAGAATTATTTAAGAAAATATATTCTTTACAAGGTAAAAAGGAAGAGGCATCGGCATCGTTAAACAGAATACTAGTATAATGAGAGAAATGAAAGATGATAGAGGAGTGGTTTATGAATATCATAATAAATTATGTAAAGAAAATGCTTCAGGATAGAAAGAAAATACAAAAAAGGAACAGCATGTTAAAAAATTGACAGAACAAGAAAATAAGGAATTGGAAAACAAGATTTATTATATGAATTAGATAAGGTACTTAGATAAGTTAATTTAAAGTCAGTTTCAGGATCAGATGGAATATGATACCAGTTTTATAAGACTTTCGTGGATTGGCAGAAAAAATACTTCTTAAAAGTTATGAATGAGTGGTTAAATTAAGGTTTTATGTATAAAGATTTATGCAGTTGTATGCTTGAATTTGCATTGAAAAAGGAAGATAAAAATATAATTGAAAATTGGAGGCCTATAATATTTAACAATACAGATAATAAGATCTTTATGAAAATAATTCAGAAGATAATAGAAAGTAAAATGAATTAAGTATTATGGATGACAGTATATATAGTTTAAAGGGAATAGGATGTCAGGAATTATTATTCATAGTAAGGGAAATTGTGTATGATATTATAAACAGGATTGATGAGACCAAGATCATGATAGGAGATATAAATAAAGCTTCTGATACAATGCAACATGAACTTTTGTGGACAATTATGGAAGAGTATAACATTAGTAAGAAAAAATAAGAATGTATGTTGCTCTCCATATAATAAAAATAATGTAAGCATTTTAGTTAATGGATGGTTAAGCAAAGGAATAGATATAAAGAATGTCCTATGAGTAGTGTATTATTTGAATTAGTTATTAATGTATTAGTCAGAAATGTAAATTTGTATATGAAATGTGCTACTTACATTACTAATGAAGGTAAAAAGTCCAGTCGTGTTTACTTATGTAGATGATATTATATTGATTATAAGAAACAAAGTCTGGACAAAAGAAGATATTTGCTATATAAATCAATGTTTAAATATAATAAGCAAGACTTTAAATAAAGAAAAAAGTAAAGGGTCTGGATGATATAGTAAAGATAGGGGGAGTGTCTTTCTTGATGAAAGAAATCTCTGTATTAGGAATAAGATGTGGGGGTAAAATGTAAGTGAGGACCAATGGAATTGGACACTACATAAAATAAAGAAGCTTTGTTGTTTTTGGAAAACATACAAGCTACTATTTAATACAATGTTTTATTTCAGAAATTCAGTTATATTGTGACAGACTGAATATTTAGCTAGTGTCTATATGAAAATGAAATACTGCAAGTATTATTTTTTTCTTTCATTTGGGGCTCCAGACTGAATCCAGTAAAGAGAGGAGTGTAATACATGAACAAGGAAGATGTAGATTTAAGATTCATAAACCCGTTTGTTTATGTTGCTTCTTTGAATTTGTATAAAGCTTTGTTTTGGATAAATCATAAAAATGAAAAGCTAGTAGTAAGTTTATTAAAGTAGAAATTTAAGTGGGGTTGGGATATGTTTAAAATTTTAAAATAAAGAAAAATATGTTTAAATTAAGTAGGGATGTTATCAAGAAAAAATTATTTTACGGAAAATAAAAATAGGTGAAACAGAAAATGAGAGGAAAGTGTGGTACAAAATATCATGATACATTATTGTTAATCCCTTGGGCTGAGCTAACAACTGAAAAAGTTAAAGCATGGTGTAATAAGCCAGTAAAATGTCAAGATTTTTTATGTAGTTTAGTGATTAACAAATTACCAGTAAAGGGAGCTATGCCATATAAAACTCATTGAAAGAGTTTGTTTATGTTGCGGTAAAGAAGAAACTAGACAACATGTTTTCTGACAATGTATAAGAGTTGCAAAATTATGGGGAAAAATGTGCAAAGAAAATTTCTTTGAAAATATAAAGGATGCAAATGAAAAAAATATGTATTTGATTGTGTATGGATATCATAGCCATAAAAATAAGGAATTTGTTGCTAAAAGAGACAAAAGATTATTTACGTTGTGTGGATTATTTGTAATGAAAGACTAGTTGAAATCATGTTTAATGGTAAACAGAAGCTAGCAGTAATTTTAAGAGAAATTAGATGGTGGTTGTGGAAAAAGGAGTGGGGGTCAAATAAGATAATAAAACAGAAGTTTAGCATAATAATGAAAAGTAGGATATCTATCACTGTATGACAATAACGGAAAAGAATGAGAATTTGTACACTGTATTAATTTCAAAAATATGTAAGTTTGTAAATAGTATTGTATGTAATGTTTTATTTATTTATTATAAGAAACCCCTATGCTTTCTATAGATGCTCTGGGATATTTTATATCCACCTGCACTATCACCAACTCAAGCAGATGGGACCTTGGTATAATGTCTCACCTAAATGACATCATACTCAAGACTGCAGCATCCCCCATGCTGCACTGAGGTGTCAGTAAATAATCTAATTGTTGTGGGACTAGAACCCACAGCTTTCTGCACCAAAGACAAGTGTGCTACCTGTTGCACCACTGACAATGACTCAACCTGAAAAGTTATAGTTATGTGCCAAGAGTGCCTTGAAAGGCACAGTGGTTAACAAGCCACAAAATGCCGCATGGGATGTACCAGAAAGGTAGCCCTTTTAAAAAATAATTGCAAACATTTTGAGAGAAATTGCCCACTCTGATCTTCAAAAGCACTCTGTATCTGTCTGGTTTTATAGCACGGATGGATAACAGTGCCCAAAATGTACTCCACATAATCTGACTTTAATAAGCAACCCAGGCATCAGAGACACTGGCAAGATGGAATGAGCAAACAACACTTTGGGGCAAGTCACAGTAACTTGAACCATTGCAGTAGTGAAATCAGAAGGAAGCCTATGGTATGGCAGAAGACTTAAAAAAGTAAGCCTGCAAGCAAATCCTGTGTACTCCCCTTGCAATTACAAAATGATGCATACTGTCTAAGATAAAATGACCCTGAAAAATTTCATGGAATATTTAAATCTCACTCTAAATTCTTTATTTTGTGCTGCAGTGTGGGAGATATAAATTCATTACAATCTTGGTAAAGAAAAGATATGTATTTCTGTTTACCTAAAAGCTGTAGATCGCTGATGCTTGTGCATATACTTCGACACTCATGGAGAACATTCACTATATCTTCTGCTGTGAACTGCTGACATTGTAGCATGTGATTCGCAGCTTCATTTAGTGCAACAGCAGCCACATCAAGTTTTCTAACTTCCCTGTAATATTCTCCTGCAAGCAGGAAGCATCGGCAAGCTCCAGAAGGGTCTTTCATGTTAAGATAGCAGTAGCCCATTTTCATCTGCGCATCTGCAGCATTTTCTGCTTGGCCGGCACCATAATGGTCTGCTGCTTTTTGGAAATGCTCCAGTGCAAACGGAAAGTTTTTCATTGCTTCATAGGCAGTTCCTATATTGAAGTAAAGGTCTCCCTGTTGGCTGCTTCCCGCAGAGTCCACAGTCTGTGATTTTAGCAAGAAATTTAAACCTTTCTGTGGCTTCCCAAGTTCAATGTAGGCAGCACCCAAGTTGAAGGCGCACGCTTTCTGAACTTGAATATCCTGCGCATCCAAAGATGATAGAAAGGCCTTCTTAAAGCAAGTGATTGCTTCTTCAGCTTCTCCTGAAAGCAGGGCCAGATGACCAGATTTTGTAAGGCCTTCAATCTCGGTCCGAATCTGTGAACTCTGTTTGCCATTATTCTCATTGTTTTCCTTCCCGCTATGTTCTTTCTTTTTTTTCTTTCTGGTGCTACTGGATTTAGACAAGGCTGTGCCAGGTACCAGTGGTTGTACTGGCAATCTAGAAACTTCTGCTGCCATCCTCCAAGTTATTGGTTAGGTAATAGAAGGACCACTAAAGTGCAGTAAAACAACAAATAATAGACTGTCAGTGAATGAATCAAAAAATTGTGACTGGACAAATGTAATAGCATTGCAATATGTTTATTCTTGCATTTGTTATTCTAACATTCTAAAATGCATTATTTTTTTAAGTTAATAATGAAAAGCACATTTTCTGTACAAACATAGCAAGCTATTCTGAGAGTATTATTACTGTGTAATAATAGCAGCATGTCTTGGATACATAGGAAGTGTCTACTTGTTTTGCACTCTCCTAAATGCACTTTTATTCTACAGAAATTAATGTAGCATCATAACTTACAGATAAATTATTCAGCATGAAATGGCAGAGCGGTAATATAAACTATAATGGCAGATAATGGGCACTTAGCTTAGCTAGTCTTACCCTTTTTATTAAGTCATACATTAAACCTCACTTGATATATTATTAAACTTGTTTGTCTACATTCAGTGCATGCCACTTCACAGTATCTTCATCATATATAGTATAAGTACGTCTTTGTTAGAATACTCTCTAAACATATCACTTAAAATGATTTTCTAGATGATAACTTGTGTAAATGGCAACATATCTGATACTGCTAACATATTTATGTTGATAGGTTCATATGCTGTTACTATGCAATAGTTCAGGTAGATCATTTGTAACCTAGAAACTGCAAATCCCACAACTTGTTATGCATTTCTATGAGGGTTTGTTGAGTGAGACCAGATGTGTATTTGCAGTTATGCATCCTTTCATCCAGGCTCCAGCTGAAGGCTAATTTAATCAGAGCTGCTTTTCACTTGGCAACTGCGCCAGATGGACTGAGTGATTCTGCTGATTTTGAAAGCCATCCAAGGCAAAAAAAATGAAAATAAGTATTATTTAAATTTTATTTGCACTTTGCTGACTGTATTTTATTCAACTACTGTGTTATTGCTGAATTTTTCACTGCATTTCTGCAGTTTTTTTTTTTAACCTAAGAACTGTACTGTTACTTTAAGGTCCTAGCTACTATTGCTAGATTCAGGTCTGCTGAATTTAGATTGTATGGCATCTTACACTTAAGCACTATACCAGCTATCTTACATTAAGAGGGCTTTTGCTGCACTCTTGTGGCAGAAGGGTGCAAATCTAGACCTGAGTGGGGGATTGCTGGAGGAAGGCTCACTGTGTGCTTTCCCAATTGGTAGATTGCTTTACACTTTTTTATTCTTGCTCATATATAAACCTTGCATTTGTGTGGGCTCTTGCTCATTTAATGGTATATCATTTCACCATCCCCGCTCTTTCTTCTTTACCTCATCCACAGCCCTAAATGTTAATGTCATGGACTCTCTTAATACTCATAACCATATTTTTCAAAATTGTACATTTACTTTTGTCGTATCCCATAGCTGTTCTGAATTTTTGGATTATGTACTTTTTATTCTGTATTAGAAAATCGGCAAACTGCACATCAGTACCCTAATGGGAGAACAGACGTTCTCCAGCAGAATGTTAATGTACAAGTAATACCCACTGAAAAACGAATCCGCCGCTTCATGGCAGCATATCAATCTACCATGGAGCTGGACTGAGAAAACCTTATGGTCACCATTATTTTACACCTGCTAAGCAGCACTTCTGCTGTTTAGTGAGTGTAAAATATATATAAAAAAGAGAAGTATGTCTGTGTGTATGTCTGCGTATGTGAGTGTAAGTGTGCATGTTTGTATAAGCGAGACTGATCGAGCCATTATTTTACACTCACTAAGCAGCGCTTTTGCTGTTTAGCGAGTGTAAAATCTAAATATAGCAGAAAAAAGTGTGTGTGTGTGTGTGTGTGTGTGTGTGTGTGTGTGTGTGTGTGTGTGTGTGTGTGTGTGTGTGTGTGTGTGTGTGTGTGTGTGTGTGTGTGTGTGTGTGTGTGTGTGTGTGTCTGTGTTTCTTTTCATGTGTGTGTGCATGAAAGCAAAGTGTGCATGAGAGACAGAAAGAAAGAGTGAAGAGTGAGAGCAATCCAACACTGGCAGCAGTCAAGAGGTTTACATACCTCTCACCTTTTAGATTATTTTATGTTTTATTCAGTTACCTTAATGGGGAACAAAGGCTCAAAACAGGAACATATTCCTGTTCAAAAAATCACAGTCGCTGCAATAATAGGACTTGTATTAGCATGCATTTTCTGAAGTATAGGTGTGTATGTTGGGGGGGTGTCTGTGTATTAGTGGGAGAGACGGTGAGATCAATGGAATGCTGGCAGCAGCAGATAAGAGGTTTGTGTACCTCTCGACATTTTAAGCTAAAACAATATGGATAAAGTCTGAAAAAAGAGGGAACAAAGGCTCTAAAATAGGAACTGATTTTAAATGTTATACTTAAAAATTAAAAAGTAATTTAACTCACATGATTTGTGTTAACACTAATTTTCTGAATGAAATAAAATCTGAAAGTCAAATGTATGTCATTATTTAGTGACTTTGATACCCAGTTATTGGCAAGAAACCATTTTAGCAGTAAGGAACAAAAAAAAACAAAGCAAATATCTAGATATTTTGAAAAGGATATATTTTGGATGTAAAATGCTTCCTCTAACACCATTTACATATACTACAGCAACTTTAAAACATTAGGTGGAATAACTATTTTACATCCAAAATATATATAAAAAATAATATAGTAATAAAATAATATATAAATACGTAAACAAAGCACAACAATTTTACAGAAAGCCCATTCTCTAAGAGCAGTAATGCCCTCCAGGGTGTGTGTTAATGTGTAATTAATGCCTGTGGCGTTGGGCCTCAAAACACCCATAGGTGGGCATTAATTAAACATTACCACACACCCTGTCAGGCATTATTGCTTGCTTAATCTAGTAGTTTCTTACTAGTTTCAGTCCTGCAAGTTTTTTTTTTGTCTCACATGAATATATTGTGACTAATCTAACTACTGCATATTAGTTGTAGTACTACAATTTTTTTCTTGTAAAATTGTAAACAATTTATAACTATCACTGACTGTATCCATTCGGTGTTGGTTTGTATATATAACATTGTATTCTATTGTATTTCTCATATATGTGGAGCTTTTCTCCCCATGCCTCCACTGAAAAGGGGCTATTAAGCCCAGTCAGACCACCCCAGTAAACAAATGTCACATAAATAAAAATAAATAATCAGAGCTGCAATTTGGTGACTACACCAGAGGGACTGAGTGACTCTGCTGATCTCCAAAGCCATCCAAAGCTAAGAAAAATGAAAATAACTATTATTTAGATTTTATTTGCACTTTGTTGACTGTATTTTATTCAACTGCTGTGTTATTGCTGACTTTTTCACTGCATTTCTGCATGTTTTTAACCTTAGAACTGTACTGTTACTTTAAGGTCCTAGCTACATTGTATCTGCTAGATTCAAATCTGCTGAATCTAGATTGTGTGGTTTCTTACACTTAGGCACTATACCAGCCATCTTACATTGAGGGCTGTTTTCTGCACTCTTGTGGCAGAAGGCTGTGAATCTAGACCTATTTGAATTGAGGATTGCTGTAGGAAAGTTTATTGTGCATTTTTCCAATTGGTAGATTGCTTTACACTTATTTATTCTTGCTTATATATAAGTTTCATGTTTATGCGGTGCTGCTCTTTATACAGCAATATTTGGCAGTGCCCTGTACAGATGCAAAAGCACTGGATTAGGTTTTCCCTAAACATCTGTCAATAAAACCTTTCCAAGCTTTTCTGTTGCTCTAGGACCAACTCAGTTGCACACTGAGCCTTGTTGCTTCATTTGTCAACCTTAGACTACACAAAGTATAGCCTTCTTATAGTCTCTAGGCTACCAGCACAGTCCAGTCAAATTAAACAATTCCCTTCCCTAATGAATCATACAATAAAAACCTGCTATCATGGATGGGCAGTTTCCTATCATCCCTCTGGCCAGCCTGATGGACATGAAATCCTGAGACAGTGTAGCAATTCTCTCATGTACACTGACAACAACTTACTCCTGAAACAAACTAATATTTTATGTGAGAGATGTAGTTATATTATAAAACTGGAGGCAAGACTTTCACATACGGACAAATCAAATACCAAACAGGATGTCAGCACATGCACATCACTTCCCACAGTAAATAAGGACATGACACATAAACCCACATATGTGGAGGTACTCATTAATAACTTAGCAACAGCCCAGAGACCTCTCATATGCTGCCTTCAGAAACCACATAGACACACAGCATAGCAAACAACAACCACAACACATAAATGCACACACACACACACACACACACACACATACACACACACACCAGTGTCTCATTAAACAAGCCCATAAGCCGTAACACCAGAAAATCCAATATACTGGTCATAAGTGATTCCATAATGAGATACATGGATGTCCCCTTCACCAGGCTGGAGAAGGAGAGGATAATGGTTAGTTGCCTGTCAGGTGCGAGGATCCATCAAGTCATTCAAGCACTCAAGTCACTAAACCACAAGTACCAGTATGACTCCATCATAGTCCATGTGGGTGTGAATGACCTGAGATGTACTTCTCTGGATTATATGAAGAGAGAGAGACATGACTGATCTCTCAGATTATGTGCCACAGGCAGGTATGAGCCTAGCTTTAAGCATCATTCTACTATCTCCAAGGATAATACTACAATATAAATAAAAAAGGATTCATTTTAACAATTGGTTTAACTTCTGGTGTCAGTCCAAGGGGATCCAATATCTGTCACCCTGGGTGAAGATGGCTGACAGGCCACGCTGTTTTGCCAAAGATAATCTGCACCTGTCTCCTCTATGCTTTCAGATACTGGCAAAGGCATTAGCCAACTCTATTGTCCCTTTTTATGCAACAAAATATTCTCTAGATAAACTCAGAGTACTGCTGTTAATGCTAGGAGTCTAAACAAGAAACTGCACTCCCGGTCCAGTTGCATCAACTCCAAGAAATGACAAATCTTCAAAAATGAAGGAAACATTGCTGGTGAAATTTCTAAGTATGCGCAGGCAATGGTTTCCTACCAAAAACAGTGATTAAATTATATTCTTTAGCGTCTTTTTCTTCAAGCAACTGAGGGTCAGGAAATTCCACCTATACCGCTAACAGAGAATCCACTGACTAGTCACTATACTGCCTGGATATCAGCAGTTAAGAACATTGGAGAAAGTAAGAGACAATCACTTAGAAAATGAAAAGAAAAAACGTTGTTGGATAGAGCCCTGCAACTATTAAGCAAAAAGCAGTTCAGGTTTCAGCTAAGATACAGGTGATGAATTTCAATTATTTAGAAGAAAAATAAATCAAATGCATTTAGAGGTGTTTAAAATAAATGAGCCATTGGAGAAATATGTAAAGTCAAATGGCACCAGGGTGGAAAGAATAGAAGAAGCTCTAAGTGGATATTCAAATGAGCTGCTAAAACCGCATAAATAAAGGATAGACTGGTTAAATATGAGGCTTCTTCAGAAGAAATGTTCCAACAAAATAGTAGTTAGAAGCCACAGCATACATAGGTCCATAGGAAGTTACTAGACTAATGGCTCTAGAGCCCTTACAAGCCTAGCCATGTTTATCTTGAATTGTCCCACTTGTCCTTGGTTAATTGAGTGACATTCACATAGACAGTCTATGGTTACTACTGACAGCTCGTATCCATGAGGGCCATGGGCACCACCCCAGGAGTGAATTTACTGTCATCAATCCATTTATCTAGATTGCATTTGAATAGGGTCAGGGTGGAGCTATGGTTTCATGTGAATTGGGAGTTTATTCCAAGGACTGGCAGTCTCTAGGAGATGTGCCTCTCTTTCCAGCATGTTCTGTTCATTTCACAGACTAGGTTGAGATCCCTAGAGCGAATGACTGTTGTACCATTCGATTTGCGAATGTGCAGCATTTCCATTAGGGCAGAGTCAGCGTCTGCCGTCACCTGTTACCAGTCTGTAGGATACAGTGTACAGTGAGAGGGCCTACAGTCCTTCCATGCAGGTCTTGGTTTGGAGGCCCCATATTTTCTTGGTGAGAAACCTTTGGGGTCCCTACAGCTGTTGCAGGTGTTTGGTGAGGTACATACATAAAGGAGCATTGTACTCAATTATTGTTCTGAAGAGGGTCGAGTACAATGGAGTTATAACATCCCTGGACCTGGATGTGATGCCTTTACTTATGAAATGTGCTACACAGAAGGCTTTCCTCACCACTGTGGAAACTTGGTGGTTGAAGTTCAGATTGCTATCAACTTGTGTACCCAGATCTCATACCACTGGGTTTGAACTTATGAGAGTGCTGTCGGTAGTGTAATTAGCAGAGAATTCCACTTTTCCAAAGGGAATAATAATGCATTTTTTGCATTTAGCTTTAATCCATGGCTCAGGCACCAATCGTTTTTTTGCATTAGCCTCTTTTGCAGTATGTTAACATCGTTGGGGGACTCAATGATTTTTCCAAATTTGTAATCATCAGTGAACTTTGTCAGCCATAGGCCATCTGCATTTGCCTGGACTTATGAGAAATAAATTTCAAACAGCAAAGGGCTCAGTACAGATCCTTGTTGCATGCCACTAGTGACTGGTCTACTTCCAGAGGTGGAATCACCAACACTGACCGTATGTGTTCTCTCAGTGAGCCAATTGGCTACCCATCTAGTGACATAATGGTTTATTCCCAGTTGAGAGAGTTTCTCTATAATACCTGAGTAGGTGATTGTGTTGAATGTTTTGGCGAGGTCAAGGTAGGTGGTACGCACTTTCTTTCCCCCTCATCCAGGGCTTTGGTGACTTTCTCAAAGAAGTCTGCCACATTTAACAAGCATGATCTACACATAACAAAGCCAAATTTGGTAGGGTCTAGAGTTTGAAGATCGCCTATGTCCTTGTTGATAAGGTCCATAATGATTCTTTCCATGGCCTTGCAGATGAGGCTAGTTAAGCTTATGCATCTTTAATTCCAAGATTTGGTTGATAGCTCCCCCTTTGTACAGAGGGATTACTATTGTATTGCTGTTCTCCCCTCCACTGGAAAATAGCCAGTTCTCAGGCTGTGATTAAAGAGAGCACTAAGAGAGTCCACTAGGTCTTGTTCTAGATTATTTAGTAGGCAACCTGGGATGTTATCTGGTCTCACTGAAGCCATGTTTTTGGCCTTGGCCAGTGCAGTTATGACCTGTTCTCTACAGATAATAGGCTGAGGAATGGTGGCAGGTATGCTTTGGGGTATGGGTGGTAGGGGCAGATGGATGAAGTTCGTGTCAAATCTGTCAGCTAGCAGGTTGGCAATTTCCTCTGGTATAGTATGAGTGGTACCATCCAACCTGTTTATACTTGAGGTACTGTGGCATTATCTTAGATGAAGGTAGTATGCTACTTAGGGTTAGACTCATACCTGCCTAGGATTTTGTTTTGTTGAGGCTTGCTTTCTCAGGTGGACCTGGTTTTGATCTGGTCAGGTACAGCCAAGTCTATACAGGTGCTTAATTAGTTATACAGGGCATTTGTGTACATTTCTGCATATGAATCATTCTTGTCTGTGATTGGGGAGGGTTTGAAACTTTTTTTATACCATTACTTAATAAGCGATAGTATGCCGCAGTGGTGCAGTGGTAGCATTGTTACCTCACAGCAAGAGGTTCTCCCATTTGATTCTCGGCTGGAGTGCGGGGAGTGTCTTCTGTGTGGAGTCTGCATTTCCTCCCCGCAGTTGGCCGGGCGTTCGAAAGACATGCGTAAATGGGCATGCCTTCGTTGAAGGTTGAACATTGAGCTGGCACCTTGGCGTTCGCGAAAATGTACTGCCAATCATTAGCGGACCGGAGTTCTGCTGTGGTGACCCCTAACTGGGGAAAGCCGAATGGCAACAACAACAACTTAATAGGTGATAGTTTGTTTTGGAAAAAGTTTTTAGTTTTTTTCTTCTGCAGGTTTTATAGTTACATCAAATGAGACTGATTTATCTTCTGATCTTACCAGGTAGTGCATCACACAGTGGGGAGTGCAGTGATCCCCCATGTTCATGAGTACTGTGTCTAGGACATTTGAGCCTCTTGTGGGGGTGCTGACTATCTGTTCCAGAGCATTTGCATTGGCGAAGTCCAAGAACCCCTGGGTAAGCAAGTCTGAAGTTGTGTATGTTTCCTCGTCGATGGAAGGATAGTTAAAATCACCCATGATCTAGGTGTTTTGGCTGTATGGCGATTGACTTCAGTAAGTCCAGGTATACAGGATGCTTTTCTTGGTTCATGGTGGGGGACCTATAGCTATCAATGATGTGGCAGGGTGTTTTGCCTACAGTTAATTGGACATGGCGTAGTTTGAGAGAGTCATACTGTTTGACCAGTCTCACTGTGTACTTGGCCTTAATGAAGATGGATACACCTCCACCTTTGGGTCTTTCACGCACAGTTTGTGGTCTGAACGTGTGGAAAACATTGTAGCCTTGCACAGCCGGGATGCTCTCAGTGGCTTTGAACCATGTCTCACTGAATGCACAGATGTCAGCATCTTCCAAGGCGAGGAGTGCTTCCAGGGAGTGCAGCTTCCTGTTTAGACTCCTAGCATTATGCAGCATAACCTTGAGTTTATTCCAGGAGGATTTTGTTATGTTGAGGGTTTTGTTGTTTTCACATTGCCTACAAATGGCCCTATGGGGAGGCAAAAGCCTTTGCCAGTTTCTGAAAGCCCAGAGGAGACAAGTGCAGACCATCTCTGGCAAAGTAGCATGGCCTGTCGATTATATCTTCCCAGGCTGACAGATAGTGGATCCTCTTGGAGTGACACCAGTAGCTAAGCCAATTGTTAAAGTTGATAATTTTTTGTTTATACTGTGGCATCATCCTAGATGAAGGTAGTATGCTGCTTAGGGTTAGACTCATACCTGCCTAGGACACATAACCCGAGAGTTCAGTCATGTCTCTTTTCATATAGTCCAGAGAGGTATGTCTCAAGTAATTTGCCCAAACATGGACTATGACAGAGTCATAACGGTAGTTGTTGTTTAGTGACTTTTGTGCTTGTGTGACTTGATGGATGCTGGCATCTGACAAGCAGCTAACTATGACCCTTTCTTTGTCCAGCCTGGTGAGGGGGACATCTGTGTGTCTCACTATGGAGTTGCCTATGACCAATACATTTGGTTTTGAGATGTTTTTATTTGCTGTGACACTGGTGGGTGTGTTATTATGTGTAGTGTTTTCTATTTGCATTGCAGTGTGTGCAAGTGGTTTACATTTGGGAGGTCTCTGATCTTTTGATAGGTTTCTAGAGAGTACCTCCGCATATGTGGGCTTATGTATCATGTCATTATTCTGTGGGAGAGGAGAAGTGTGCGTGCTGCCAACCTGTTTGATATTCAATGTGTCGTTATATGAGAGCATTGTCTCTAATTTCATGGTGTAATTACATCTCTCACATAACATGTTTGTTTGTTTTAGGACTAAGTGGTTGTCAGGCCACATGAAACAATTGCTACATTGCCTCAGGATGGCCATGTCAATCAGGCTGGCCATAGAGACGATGGGAAACTGCCTGTCCATTATAGCAGGTTTTTACCGTATGTACTATTAGGGAAGGGAGTGTCTAGACTGACCAGATTTTGCACCAGGACAATCAGAGAAATCCTGAGATTTACTGCTATAGCAGAGAAACCTGGAAGGAATAGATTGCATTAATTTTATGAAACTACAAATGAGCAAATGGACTGATATTCCATAGCAGAATTTGATAATTGAAAGGGTACTCAGTGTGCATGAGCTATATTAGCAGTAATGCAGTCATACCAGCAGAAAGAACAGTTCCTGACAAAACTGTGGCAGAAGGCAAAGGAGAATAGGTAAAACTTAGAGTCATACAGAATAATAAGTTTACATTTATATTGTGGAAAAATAATGGAGAAGGTTATTTTGGATAAATTATTGTCAGAATTGGAAAGGACGGGAGATGAAACCATTTATCAGCATGCACATTTTGAAAATAGATCTATAACCACCTGTAACGTGACATTATATAACAATATAATAGCAGCTATAAATGAAAAATTGTGCTGTGATTTAATTTATACAGACTTAACTTCAGCATTTGATAGGGTCCTACACAAAACACTGATCAATAAATTACAACAACTAGGTATTGATGTAATCTTGATAAAATGGATAGGTGCATATCTTACAAACAGGACATGGCAAGTTATCACACAATTGGATAAGTGAAATTTTAGGTTACAGTCAGGATTTCCCACAGGCTCTTATGAAATCTATCTAGATTCTAAATGTTAGTTTCAGTTCACCACTGTATAATCAGAGATGTTTAATGTGATTGGTTAATCTGATTCACCCTCTTTTTAGTTGACTGAGCTGTCTTTATATTTATTATGTTTGTCACATGTTAATCTCTCTCACTCTCTCTCTCTCTCTATATATATATATATGTAATATGAACTTTTCTTAAGTAATATTGTAAGTGCTGCTAGCTTTGTTTGTATGCATATATACAAATATCAGTTAATCATATAGTCAGAGATACCTGCATTTGGTCAATAAATGGCATGCTGTCCTACATTGCCCTAACTTTCTGACAGTGTTCTGGATCTAGAATGACAAAGACTATGGTTATTTTCACTTGACATCTGAAGTTACTTGTACAGCAGTATGAGGTATGTGTCCTAGCTCCATAATTGTTGGATGTATCTTTCAGATCTTTTTCACCTGAGGTGTTCTACAGACTGTATGCAGATGACTTGAAAACTGGTAAACTGATTACATGTGTTACAGACAGAGTATGTCTGCAAAAGAACTGAACTAAACTGACCATTCAGACACAGGAGAATAATATACTGATAAATACATGAAAACTAAGCATATGAGATTTGGGAGACATAGATTGAAAGGAAAATATTTAATATAGCCCACAGTGATTGAAACTGTAAATTAATTTAAGGACCTGGTATGGTATATGGGTAGATCCAGCTCTGAGTTTTTTTAATCACATCAACCAATTTGTTAATGATTGTTCTAGAACTATTGGTTGAATAAAAAAAGATTTATACAGTCTAGAAAATCAGAAGTTATAAAATCATTGTTTGCTAGTTACATTTGACCCAAACTTGGGTATGGAATAACAATATGGAAACCTTATAAGAAAAAAAAATGAGTAAATTGGAAACAGTACAGCAGAAATATACCAAGGGCAACCATGAAAGTGGGTATTTAAGTTATTATGAAAGACTGAAATATCTGATCCTGTACAGTGTCTCATATATACATTTAAGAGAAGACCTTATTTGGGTATATAGGGCATTTAAAGATAATCCCAAACATTCTCACAGGTAGCTATCAAAAGGTAGTAGAGAATTATCTGGCAGCCGTTGTAGAAAGGTATATAGGAATGCGAGGTGTACTAACTGGTTCTCTGACAGAGTAGCTCATGCATGGAATAAAGTACCAAATTACATTAAAGCAACCAATAGTTTAGCTATTTTAACAGCAACCTGGACACTTATTATGGAAATAACTGTTTTGGTATAGTGGCAGGCTAGAATGGCATTATTGTCTCTGCCTGAAATGTTTGCGTATATAAGGGAAGACATTAAAAGCTGTGGAAACCAGAGTGTTTGTAGAAAATGACTACTTACTGTATACCAAGCAGAAAAAAAGTGCATTTATCCCCGCAATCAGGGGATGTCATGAAGCAGATGTGAGATTTAATTTGCTATATTAAGCATTTTTAGAATATTTTTTTCGGGAGGACTGAATATAATTTTTTGGATGGAGAACAGGTTAAGGAGGAAATAAAAAAGTTTACCCAGCAAAGAATGAGTAAGAAGTTGAAGGGGATTAAGCTTTTCATTCTTTTGACAACAGCAAAGCCCACAGAGAGAACTTGCTAGTCAAACTTTTTCCATTTTTCCAAAGGAAAATGACTGAGTAAAAAAAAGCCCAGGAGATGACTACAAAATTCTGGAGTGCCTTGGACTTGAACTAGAGGCCAGTATTGGGTGGTTGAGATGATAATGAAGAAGACCAGCACTGATGTGAAAGTAGGAAATTGACACAAGAATTGTAAAGTATCATTTCCATAGGATACAGTTTGGACATGAGAATTGTGCTTGTGCAAGAAGTGTCTAAAAATGACTGGAAGTTTGACTGTCTTAAGTTGGTGGGAGAACTCTAAAGCATAATTCCCACTATGCCATTAATGTTTAGAAGGAAAATGAAGGGACTGAAGAAGTAACTGTAAATAATGAAAACATTTTTTTTTCTTACTAAACTTTATATAATAAATGTCTTGAAATAAATGGCATATATTATTTTGCAAAGTAGGTCTGTATAATATGCAGAGGTTTTTAAAATGTGTGATGGGGGCTCTCTCATGGGCAACTGCTGTTTATGTTACTGACATTAAAGTAGAAAGTGCTTTTTTCTTGACTACAATATAGCCAGGGTTTATACCATAACAAGATAATGGCAGCTTATAAGCAATATAATGTTGTGATCTTGGGGTACTGGACAAAGAAGTTAAAGTGTACTGATCATATTATATGTGCATTAAAATATAATATTTCTCCCATTTTTATTCAAGTGGAAGTATAGATTAATGTTCTTAATTTATGCTACAGATAAGGGAATTTATTTACTGGAAACATGAAAAATGGTAGTTTTCCAATATTTAAAAAGGGTGTCTCTTGCATCAGTAAAGCTATTTCTATCAACAAATGCAAGCAGCTAGAGATGGTGACTTTACAGTCTCAGGCAGTTAATCAGGAAATAACTCAATAATGTACTTTTTTGCATTTGTACAGGAAACATCATTGTTAACTTTTCAAGGGGAACTGACAAGCAGTCCAGTGAAGATAAATGAAAGCGTGATATTAAGAAAAGTAAATGCCTTTGCATATATCTGCATCCCTGGCAACTTTAATACTTATATATTAAATATAACAGTACATAATTTAGTTTATTTATTTAAGGGTGCCACTGCACTTTTTCTTCAGGCTAAAAATCATATAAATGAGAGCATGTAAGCTGATTTTCACATCTGGGAGGGAAATGAAGACAAGACAAGGAGATATGGTATTTTTTAGGGTAGAACACAGGCACTAGTATGCATTTCCAGCATGTTTAAACCAAACTTTAGAAAAGATAAATAGTGTGAATATACCTATCTATTTGGGGCAGCTGCCTCTATATGGAGGAGTAATCTCCCTTTTTGAAAATAATATATAGTTTTATGTGTTTGCTGTGAGTTAAAGGGGGTTGGGATATTACAAAATGTGTTTATTTTCTAGTTTTTTGAGTGTTTTTATTCAAGCAAAAGTCTGGGAAAATGTGACACAGTTTCAAACAGAGATGAGAAGAAGTGACTATATACAAGACCAGCATGCCAAGCATTAGTGTGTGCAGATAAATTTCAAGCTGGAAATATATATTCAAAAATTGTCATGCAAAATATATGAAAGTAATAGCTTCTTACTAGAATGAGGCTGCATTGCCAATTTTATCAAGGAGACAAGTTTGACTAGAAATGACTATGTGACTTTAGTAAAGAAAGGACTTCAGAATGCATATTCAGCAAAGTATCAAGGGAGAGGGAAATGGAAGTTAATAATACTGATTGTGAGAGGGGGTCTAGTAGTGACAGCAGAGGA
Source organism: Protopterus annectens (assembly GCF_019279795.1). Taxonomy (NCBI): domain Eukaryota; kingdom Metazoa; phylum Chordata; order Ceratodontiformes; family Protopteridae; genus Protopterus; species Protopterus annectens. Next base: position 278,762,932 of record NC_056741.1, read on the forward strand.
AAGACAATAATGGCAGATCTGCAGTAATTATGAATCACTGGCATGGAAGAAGGATTACACTAGCATATATTTATATTCCACCTAAAACTACTTTAAAGGAACTTAAGAGAATTGTGGGATAAATTAGTTTTCATCAGGGAATATTGTTTATGGGTGGGAACAGGAGCCTGATTTCCAACAGTGATGATGTATCAGGGGACAAAGAAGGGAAAATATAACAAAAGAGGTTAGATTTCTGAAGAAATAAATGAGAATATTTGAAAAGGAAGATGTGAATTTATTAGCAGGAGCACCAAAGTAATTTACGTGTTATTCCCCAGGGTACTAAGACTGGATTAGACTGAGTAGAAATTGTATTTCACAAGAGCATGGCTATTTAACTGAAAGCTTTGAAATTAATCCAATAACTGTTTCAGCTCAAACACAAATAAAAAATGTAGATACAATTTCAGGGCAATGAAGTAAAAATGAGACACTGATGCTTTCCAACTTATGTTTTAAAAATAAAGGAATTTAAGGATAAAGTAGTGCAAATGATTTGAGAGTTATAAGGGAAGATAAACATTTCTTCATATGGGATAGCTATAAGGTGGAAAATTGAGTTTAAAATATGATAAAAATAAGAGAAAAAGAGATATGGGGAAAAGCAGTAGGACTTATTTATAGGGGTTACCATAAGTTAAAGAATTTCAGACGTGGAATCTCACAACACCAGAAGAAGAGCAATTGTTGATTGCTAAAAGGAAAATAAGGGAGTATTTGGATAATATGCATGAATTTAGAAATATTGCTGATAAGCAACTATTTTTGATAACTCCCTGGGTTGTTGCCAAACTCAGGGAGCCTACGAAAAGAGAATTATCTCTAGAGATGCTAGAGGTATTACAGATATTTCAGACATTTTATGCAAATTTGTATAAAGCTGAGGAACGAGGAAACCAAGAAAAGGCACAAATGGAATTATTTATGGAAAAATTAAGTATGCCATGGTTAGACGGAAGATGAGGTTCAAGAATTAATAGCTAACATAGAGAGGGATGAATTAAAAATAATGGCATATAATTAATCAATGGGGCACTCTCTAGGAGCAGATGGTATTCCTGTGGGAGTTTGGAATTTAGGAGAGGAGAAAATGTTAAATATGTGGAGGGTTCTATTTAACAACATTTTAAATGAGGAACAGTACAGGCATCTTGGATAAAGCTGTGATAGCGGTATTACCCAAAGAGGCCAAAGACCCTTCAGACCCAGCTTCATATAGACCAGTTTCAATTTTAAACCATAATTAAAAAGTTATTATGCCTAAACTAGCTAGGAAAATGGCAAATGTGTTGCCAAAATTGACAGATATGGACCACTGTGGTTTTGTTGAGGGGAGGCAAATATTCAACAACATTAATGGAACAATTATGCTCCAGAGGGTAGCAAAGTACAAGAAAGCACCACAGCTGATAGGGGGACTTGATGCAGATAAGACATTCAATATAGAAAGTTGAGACTTTATGAGTAGGGCAATGGTAGCATCTGCATTCCCTGACAGAATAATAAGGTACATTAGAAGGATATATGAAGGGTCAGAGGAAATTAACGTGGAATGTTCCTCTCTGACAAAATATGTTTGAATAGGTGAAACCAGTAAGGGTGTCCTCTATCTGCTTTGTTATATGTTTTACCCTTAGAGCTATTAACAAAGAAAAAAATGGACTTGCACATTCAAGGATATAACTGGTATGGTAGTCAAGAAAAGTTAGCTTTGTTCAAAAAAGAGATATTTTATACTTGATAAGGCCAAATTTGGTGCTATGGAATATTTTAAGACACTTGTAAGTTTATTCAAGATATAAAATAAATGAAGATAAAATAAAGGCTATAGCAATAAAGTCTGTAGCCACACATGAATTGGATCAGCAATATCTGTATCTCTGGAGACATGATAAGATTACGTTTTTAGGTATATATTAAAAAGGATTCTTTTATGGCAGTTAATGATACATAGTAAACCAAAAAGGTGTGTAAAAGAGTGGCAACAACCACTAATAACATCCAATGAACCACTCCTTGAGCCAAAAACCTACGACCACCATATAACAAACACCTTTATTCAGGCCACATAAAATGATCCACTGTACACAAAACGAGTCAGCAATCCAACAATCCAAAATGGTAAAATAATCCACAGGATAGGTCAAGCGCTTTCGTCGATAGACTTCATCAGAACAATTAATAGTAGGTACTAACACCATTTTTATATGTACCTAATACCATCAATTGAAAAGAACCAATTCAAAATTAAAGTGACAGTGTGTTTTTAACCTTAAAAACTTAAACTCCCAAAAGAAAACTATTTATCTTATAAAACATTCATTCAATTATACAAATCTTTTTAATAAAAAAAATCTTTCTAATAAAAAATGTATTATTCTATACGTGTTGGATTGCTGACTTGTTTTGTGTACAGTGGATCATTTTATGTGGCCTGAATAAAGGTGTTTGTTATATGGTGGTCGTAGGTTTTTGGCTCAAGGAGTGGTTCATTGGATGTAGTTAATGATACATAGGAATAAACTAAACAAAAGATAATACAAAAGATGAGAAGATAGAAGTGCTTTACCATGGAGATGGATAGTAAGATACAAGCAGTGGAAATGTTTCAAGTCCATTTAGCTTTATATACAGGTCAAGCATCTATTTTATCAACCAGAGGAGAAGTTGTGGACTATAATTAATAAAGAGTTGAAAAACTATTTTCCTCTTCCTCTCCCAAACAAATTAAGTGGGATAAGTTGTTTCTTCCCAATAGAACAATGTGGTTTAGACTTACATGATTTGAAGATACACTTAGGAGATATGCAGTTGAAGCTCATGTATAGAACAAAACAGAATGTTATAAATCAAAGTGCAAAGGCATGAAGACAAAGCTGGGGTGAGCTCAGGAAATAAGTAGAGAATATGATTTTGGATGCATGTTCTTAATGAAAATAAAAACAATTATGCAGAATATTCTATTTATAAAGTAGCAGAACGTATTCTAAAACTAAGCCAACAATGGAACAGAAAAAGGAGATTTCTTACCAATAGGGATGACTGTAAGTAGGTGTAGAGAAAATAGGCAAGAGAGGACTGGTATTTATTGGAGAAAAATGAACAAAGGAACTACGGTACTGGGAGCAAATAACAAGGAGAGATGTAACACAGAGGGATGAAGTCAGGCTGAATTTGGAGTACAGGTTAGAGATTGCCTTCCATACCAGGGACTGATAATAGGATATATGCAAAGAAAATGTATAGGGGAATGCTAAGTGAAAGACCAGCTCTTGTTGAGTTTTTAGCTGAGTTTAGAACAGACGTTGTCATTAAAATGGGATAATTAGTAAGGCATATAAAATATTGCATGATAACAATACGAGTCAATCACAAGAGGTTAGAAAATTTGAGAAGAAAGAGACTGAAAAGGATATTTACAAAGAAACAGTGGGAGGACATCTGTATAGCTTTAAAGTATGCAACAAAGTCCATAAGGTTTGGGATTTTGCATGGAAGTTTTTGGATAGGTATTTTATACCCCAAAAACAAGCAGACTTCAGAGAAGTTTTCCTCAAATAGACAGATGTGACGGAAAAGAAAGACAATTGGGAACATTTTATGGGGGCGGAGGGTGCAATGAGTTGGCAGGTTTTAAAATTCCTTACAAAGTACTTTGCCAAAAATGTTGGGGGAACAAATTATTGTAACTAAGGAAATGATTCTTTTGAGCTGGGTTATAAGATCTGAATTGCCTGGACACTGTACATTCTTGATAAGCTTTAGGTTGCTGACTGCCAAAAAAGTAATTACTAGAAAATGGAATTAAAATGTAAGCCAACCAAAAATGAAGTACTGAATACTCTGAAAGAGATAAAATAATCGGATGTGGAAGATGTGTTTATAAAACAGATATATAGAAATAAACTGAATTTATGGACACATATGCAGAATAATGTTCAGGAGGTGGTGAAGGAATGAAATTTAATGGAGTGCAGGATTTGAACAATTTATGCAATGTTGGAGTGACTAATAATTGTTAAAAAATGTAAAAATTAATGAAGTTAATGAAAAAGTTCAAAATGGCTTGTTTTCTTTTCTATAACTGTATGTGTTCCCATGGCATTGTTCATTTAAAATGACTTTTTATTTTCTATAACTGTATGTGAACCCATGCCACTGTTCAGTCTGTGAAATTAATAAAGAAATTGAACAAAAAACAGTAAACAAGGATGAAGGGAATGTTGTGTTATTTTTAGAACTTTACAGATCATGATTGTGCATCAGTGAAACTTTTTAACATAGTCATGAATTATAGCGGTCTATATTAATAGAACCCCCGGCTAGCAGAGCATCCTAATTAGGTTCCCAGGGCACCTTGGCTAGATCCAGCTCTGGATGTTCTGCATTACAACTACAGTAGCAGAAGAGACTGTTATTAGATATAACAGAGAAGAACAGTTTCAAACCTAAAAGGTTCAGTTAGCCATTACCAAAACGTTCAAACAAAATGTAGATTTATTTCATTATTATATCACCTAATGCTGGTTATTTTGGGGTATTTTGCATAAACTGCAGGATTCCTTGGTGAAACACAGGTATTTACAAACACTGTTGGGGGAACAGTAATACATAGACTGAAAAAAACATGTCTGTTTCATCAAGTTTCAATGGTTCCTACATTTTAACACTAATTTTGGACTCTATGTAATATACTTTTTTTTTTAAATTTTAAAATGTAATTCCAGAGTCTGTCCACATGGGGTCTGGCTTACTGATTTTGTTAGTCTCCCCCCAGGTATCCCACAATGCAGTGTTTGGCTTTAAAATATTATACCATACCCCCAAACTCTTGTCAATGCACTGACTTTACATGTGTTTTCACATATATCCCGCTTTTTTTTTAGTCAGTCAGGTTTAATTACCATTTCTTGCTTTTCAATAACTACATAAAAGACAAAAGGGGATAATCACATGAAACAGTATTCTCAGCACATGAACTTTGATGGCTGCTGTGAGCTATCAATCACAGCACCAAACAGCTCAAATTTGCTACTTTGACAGAAACAAAGGGGAGGTAATTAGAAGGAGGGAGATGAGTTTAAGGACGACAACTCAGGCATTACAAAAGAATGAACACTGGCCACTTTAGAAAGAAAAAGTAGCAACAGGGACTGAGAATATTGTTCTGTGTGATTATCCCTGTTTGCCTTTTAAGTAGCCATTAAAAAGCAAGAACTGGTAATTAAAAGAAAGCAGGGTATACGCGAAAACACAGATAAAGTTAATGCATTGACAGGAGCTTAGGGGCTATGATAGGTTCATAGGTAAGTATTAGGCTATCTGCCCAAGGGCATTTATAAGCCTAGCCAGAATGTGTTGGCTTTCGCCACCCCTTAGATTAGTTCCCTGTGCCTCTTTTGTAATATTTTAAAGCCAAACACTGCAATGTGGGATATCTAGAAGTAGACAAAAAAAAAATCAAGATTCCTGACCCCATGTGGGCATAATCTGGAATTACATTTAAAAAATATATAAAAAAAAATATAAAGTCCAAAAGTACCTGCGGTGGTGGTGCTGCGGTAGTGTTGTCGCCTCACAGTAAGATGTTGTCCTGTTTGATTCTCAGCTAAAGCATCTTCTGTGTGGAGACATGCGTGAATGGGCGTACCTTCGTTGAAGGTTGCGTGTCAGGGCTGGCAACTCGGCACGTAAAAATCTGCTGCCAATCATTAGTGGACCGGAGTTCCACTGTGGCAACCCCTAACCGGGAAAAGCCAAAAGACACAACAACATATAAAGTCCAAAAGTGGTGTTAAAATGTAGGAAACATCAAGACATGATGAAATAAACATGTTTTTTTTTTCAGTCTGTGGGTGCGATTCTCCTTTAATGGCTGAAATACTATAACCTCTAAAAATTTCAGGTAACTACAGCAAGGTGTTATGGTGCCCTGCACAGCTCCCCAATCTAGTACCCCCACAAACTCTAAGATGAAGACCAAAAACAAAATGTTTTTTCAGCTGTCATTTTAAAATCCTTTATCTTGCCTGTCATGATTATAAAGTTCAAATTAAAATGCCATAGCCCGGTTATTAGAGAAAGGGAAAAGACAACTATTTGATATTCACAAGGTTCAGGTATCAGTTGTCAAAGAAAGGATTTTACATTATTCTGTCATTTGATACCACAGAATGGTGTAGCTGGCAGATACCAGGTGAGCAGATCCTGGAGACAGATAAAACACACACTATGTGGGGCTAAATACATAAGGATGAAATACTACCTAATGTGAAGCCAGTGCAGTTCACAAAAAACAACACAATATGATGGCATCTCACTACTCCAATTAGTAGCCACACTGCAGACTTCTGAACAAGATACAATAATCCAATCAGGGGATGACCAGCACATGTATCACAGCAGGAAGATCTGCAGGAAAAATAAGGTGTGCGCCTCCTCAGAAATAAATAAAAATGTAGCTTATATTGTGAATTAAAAGGTATTTCACCGTGACCTCATTATTTTTATTTTCCCACATTTAAAATGTGCCGCCTTGTTATATATCTCCACTTCTGAAAGATGTTGCTCCCTTAGACTCTACTGAATTTAAGATGCATTGCAATGTAAGGACAATATTCCTGGAGCTGATATAAAAATATACTGACTTCAAGAATAGAACAAAAGTTAGAAGGTTCTTGTTGCCATATCATCTGTAAAACTGAAACTCAGAATGAACTTCTACTGATTGCCCTTGTGTCATTTATTTTTCTACAGAGGATATAATAATTTCCATCAGGTTAAAATTGACCTTTCTAGTTAACCATAACAAACATCAGTCAGCTGTTTGTTACTGCGCATTTGGTCAATGTCATTTCCAGGTAACTTTGTTTTCAAGGCAGAACAAGGGAAAAGTGCTCCACTCAGTCTGAAGTGCTCTGTGCCTGGTGCCATTTGTGAATAGATGTTACCCCAGTGCCTACATACTTCAAGCCATTTTAAATGAACAATGGTATTGGTAACTGCCCTGCTTGCTCTGGTCTTGAAATAGCCCTGCATTTGCATCCAAAGTCATATTTTTTAAATTAAGCATGTTTATATATTTAGTTAATATTACATAAACTCTTCCATAGCGCTGTTGTATCAACAATATTAAAACACCTATTATGGCATCATGTTGCACAGGGGTGAACTGGGTAGCATTGCTGTCTCACATCAAGGAGCTCTCCAGTCTGATTCTTGGTTGGGGTGCCTCTGTCACATCTTCCTTGTGTTTATGTGATTTTCTCTAGGTACTCCTGTTTCCTTCCACCCTCTAAAAACAAGCAGGGGACTGACTAGTAACTGTAAATTCTCCATATCAATGTGTACAGTGTGTGTGTGTGTGTGTGTGTGTGTGTGTGTGTGTGTGTGTGTGTGTGTGTGTGTGTGTGCGCGTGCGCACGCACATGCGTGTGATGTGCTAGCAATCTTCTTTCATTCCTGTACTTGACTAGTAATATTTATGAATAGAGCTGACTGTTTATGGGGTCACTATAGGAGTGGGATGTGACTTGTGAGCATGGATGAATGGATTATGTCAGCATCAGTCCAGAAGCAGCACAGCATAGCATTTATGGTGCAGAGCTCCAAGTCTGAAGACTTTGCTTTGAATCCATTCACCCTTCCAAAATACACATGGCTTGACCCTCAACACATTTTAATATCTTTCTCAAATCTCAGGCCTCAGTTTTCAGTAGGTATCCTTCTTTAAAAAAAATAAATAAATAAAACACAAGCTATGCAGAGTAACTGTATGACTGCAGTTACATTTGGAGCCTTCTGCTAAGCTTACTTGTATTCACCTTCTCCCTCCCTACTTGGCTATCACTCCATGTCTCACCTCCATTTGGGCTTTTCACCTCCCAGCATGGTATCCGTAGCATACAGGTTGTACAACAAATGTGCATGTCATGTGATACACATTACTTCTACAAGTTTAGACTGAATTAACAGAGATTATGGAGGCTTCTCTCGTCCACAGTGCTTTGGCAGTATATTGAACTTCTTTATTACACATACCCACAGTCTAGTGGAGAAAGTATTTGAGGAAGTGGAGAAATATATTTGTTTTCAGCAATATCTGTATCTGGAAGCAGGGAAGTATATTTTAGAGTGGAAAATGCTTCAACTGCAACCACCATGAATTATCTTGATGCAATGTAACTTAGCATAAAACTAGAAACTCTAGATTCTGAAGACTAAAAAAAGTGCAGTGTGCCATATTTCTGCATGGTGCTGGATAAGAAGCCTTAAGACTATTTAATTAATTTACTTTTATTGAAAAAGAAAAAAGGAAAAACTCAAAATTAGAGGGAGGTCCAGAAATTATTGAAAGCCTAGAAAGTACTTACATTTTGTTCTCCCCAAGAGCATAAAGTCCTGTAGAGGCTATAGATGTTTACTGCACTGAAATGAAAATCAAGCCAAAGACTATGACTTTGGTGAGATGCAAAATTCATTAATGAGAAGAAATAGTTTGTGGGGGAGTCTCATTGAGCTTGCAGTTGCTTGTTTCTTCTGTTTTGCTCTGTATATCCTAGTTGATGCCTTCTTTTTGTGTATGTGTGTGTGATTAGATAAGGTGATTCAATATGAATAAGTAACATTTTGAAGTGTGACTGTCTTAATGTTCAAAAAATGACAGAAAAAATGTAAACCCTAACTGAAAATGTGATTGGGGAGAAAGAATTATGCAATGGGAAGAATGAAGAGGAGTGGCAGCAAATGTAACAGTGTCCTGTGGATTGATAAAAATAAGATTCATCTGAATGCTAGATAAGAAACAAGAAGTTTAGAAGAAGCAACATTTGGCTTGTGGCATGTTTCTGGATTACTGGAAAGCTGTATAAGAAGACTGCAAGCACCTGACGTTGATAATGCTGTATTTCTACATGATAAACAGATCACCATGATGACAACTAAACAACAGGTGGTGACGATGACAACTAAACAACAGGTGGTTGAAGTGTGAAAGACAATAGAAGAATTAGGTGGTCAAACAGAAAGTCTGTATCAATAATTAGCAGTAATGGAGGAAAATGTTCAAAGAAATAATTAGAGACTGACAAAATTATCATTGGATATTTAAGAAGTATGTCATTTGCTAGCAACTGTGTCAGAAATGTCACAGAATAAACCTTAGAGTTATTTTGGTTAAATCTGTAATGCTTTTCCTCTCTGTTTAACTTCTCCAAGTATTTTGGGTCTCTAATACCATGATAGAATGGACCCCATTCCTCAGTCAGGGTATGATTAGAGTTCATAAAATAAGTATTGTTTCAGTCTTTGATATTAGCCAAGAGTGCTAATGCAGATGTTATGGAAATTATGGTAGCTGGAGTGAAATTCTACTGTGGCTGGTCAGACAGGATATGTGCAGCATGATTACTTAGCTGTAACCTTTCCAAAGAGACTATAGTTTGTTGACATATTAAGAAGAGTAAGAGATATACACTGGTCTGACCTTCACAGCAGTGTTACAAGTATTTTTTTAGGAGTGTTAACATTCACTAATGCTGAGGAAGCAATGGTTACATTAAAGGAGTCGCCAGTATAATAAATGCATGAAGTAATGAAGTCTGATTATATAGGGACTGCAAATATAAGTGTGATTCTGTGAGTTTAATGGAAGAAATAGAAGGGTAGGAGCAACAGGAATGAAATGGAAAAAGGAGAGTAGATGTTTCATAATATTTATAAACTTTTATAAAAAAATGTGTTTAAATATTGTTATATAAAGTATACACTAGAGGACTAATCATTGTTGAGTTGTAGTTCATTTATGTTATGATGTGACCTAAAGACCTCATTACTGAAGTAAAAAAATGAACCAAGAATTATTAGAACTTAAGTGAAAAGTAATTAAGGGGACTTCATTTTCTTTTGTTCATATATTAAAGATCTTTATTAACAAAATTTTATTTGGTTATCCTTCTTGTAAAAGCTTATGAATTAAAAAAAAGATCAGGTATGCATCTTCTGATGCAGAGTAACTATTCAGATAATACTAAAGGCAAAAAAAAAAGAAAATGCAAATTGAAATGTTCCCGTTCTGTTTTAAGCAAGGAATGTGGAAATAACCACAAAGAGCAAAATAAAGGAAAATACTGGGTGATATACATTTTATGCTTATTTTCTTAAATGGCTGAGAGCAACTGCAAACCTGTGTTACAAAATAGTTAATGTGTTACTATACTTCAGTATGCCACAAAAATACTAAGGAATTAATGAGCAAAAATATTGAAAGCTTTAGCTTTTAATAAACAGTTACCTAATGTGTTTTAATTGGATTGTTCGTAAATGAGTATTCAGTAATGCAGTGTCACATAATGAGAAGCTGCTACTACAATGTCTGCTATGTAACTTTTATTTGGGCAATACTGAAGTATGTGCAATACTGAAATATGAGCAATAGTACTTAATCTGAGCCAAATATGTACTTCAGAAGTATATGGCAGTGAAACATTATTCTGATTTGAAAGTTTTGCATGTGGCATCAATGTGATCTACTATAATCTCTATGTCACAAAACAATTAATTGATATAGCATTCCATCAGGATATTAAAATACTCTTTGTGTTCAGACTTTAAAATTCTTAACTTCAGCAAAAGAAATAAAATCCTAAAATTTCAATGTCTGTGTTATGTACCACCTTAAAGTGTCAGAAAAATGGTGAAAAGACTGAGTACAATAAACCAAGAACCCGAACAACTTAGTCTGGCCCACTGGAACCAATAAAGGAACACTACTGCAAACACGGTCAATAATGTTGAATACACCAAGCAGCCACCGACAACCACATTTATTACAAAATTTTAACTCAAGGATTAAGCGCTTTCGCTCCTCACAGGGAACTTCATCAGAATACATAATAAAACTCCACTAGTGCTTAAATAACACACACAATTAATTACATCATGAAAATAAACACCAACCATTGGTTTCCCAATTAAATAGACAAAATCACGTCAACCTATTCATGTTAATAAAATATACATTATGTTAATAAACAAAGTATGTATTATATTAATAAAACTGTCTGGTATCATAAAATTACATTTTCTTTATTTAACAGTTACATTTTCTTCATCTAAAGTTTCAAGGCTCTCATTTTTAAGGCAGGGATAATAGAATAATATTCATTGAGTCCCAGAGGGGAACAGGCATTCAATCTTAACTGCCACAATAACTCTTTAAGTTCAAGGCTAGTTTCCCAGTTTCCACCCTTCTCGGGGAACGTGACCTGTTCCAATACCCAAAACGTATAACTGGCTTGGGTGCATTCTAAAGAATGCGTGTGGAGGGCGTTAGTCCCCTTTTTTTTTTTACTAATTTCATAAATTTGTTTGTAAATCCTTTGTTTGAGTTTTCTCTCAGTTTTCCCAACATAATAGGAGAAACAATCAATGCAGATGGCAATGTAAATCACCCCTTTTCTGTGACATGTAAAGTAACCAGTTCCAACTAATTTTTAATTTGTCCCTCACACTGCTTACACATTCCACACTTGAAGGTACCTTTTTTGGTGCTAACACCTTTAGTACAACTACTTTCAAAATAATTTTTCAAATTAGCACCCCTTTTGAAACTAAACTTAAGAGGTCTGGAAAAAACAGCCAAGCTACTGGGCATTTTGGAAAGAAAGTCCCAGTATTTCCATTATGCATTTTTAACCCCCCTAATATCAAAGTGGTATTCCATCACAAAAAAATGTATCCTTTTTCATACTTGCATTCATACTCGTCACCTGTACCTGGGGGTCCACCTCTAAATCAGACCCTGACAGGTACTCCACTGTTGGACCATCTCCATAAAACATTAGTGGAACATATCTTGTGCCCCATCCATTCAAAATATCTTGTTTAATAGACTCAGCTGCATCCATCGGGTAACCCCTAGCCACAAATAACTCCCTAATAAACTCTAATTCACTAACCAAATCCTCCTTAAGTGTAGTCATCCAGGCAGCCCTAACCATTTACGCTTTGACTATATTTCTTTTTTGAAAAAGAGGATGGTCACTCTGAAAATGTAAATAGGAGTTGGAAAAACACTCTTTCCTATAAAGGCTGGATACATATCTGTTATTGATAGTATCCTTTCTAATATCCGCATCCAAAAAATGGGATTCAGATGAACCAATATTGTGACTGAATATCAAAAATTCAGTGGTACTATTAATATAATTAACAAAGTTCTCTATTTCATTTATGGATCTCTTCTACACAATAAAGATGTCATCCAAAAACGATACTAGACTTTGATGTTTTCAGAAAATGGGGATGAAAACACACTGTTGTTCCTAGTGTAATAAAACCACATTGGCAAAAACGGGGGCGCATGAAGCCCCTACTGCCACCCCATCAACTTGTTTATAATACTCCCCCTGGAAGTAGATAAAGTTATTTTTGAGAACAAATTCTATGTTCTCCAAAATCAATCTAAAATCCATGGGAGTCAAAAAAATCCAATTTGATAATCACATCTTCAAATCTGGATAACCCCACATTATGGGGAATAACAGTGAACAAGCCCTTAATGTCGATTGTAATAAATTTACACATGACACGTGTGTGTGTGTGTGTGTGTGTGTGTGTGTGTGTGTGTGTGTGTGTGTATATATATATATATATATATATATATATATATTATATATATATATATATATATATATATATATATATATATATATATATATATACACACACACACACATATATATACACACACACACACACACACACACACCATATATATATATATATATATATCGATGACTATTTTTTCCATGATAGAGATCATGCAACCTTATTTTTTGCATAACAGGGATCATACATATCTAATTAAAAACACAAGATACATATCGAACATCCTTACTGAAACCCTTTAAGTGGAAAGCTAGAGATAAAAAAGCATAGTTCACTTTTGAAACAGTTACCATCTTTCTATGGGATTTGTATAGTTTGCTTTACTTCATTTCTATATTTAATCTCCATACCTATAACTAGTTTGATGCTGTCATCTTCCCATACTGCTTTACTATCTGGAAAATCAATGTTTTGCTAAACTGATTTCCACATTACTGAGACAGTCTGACAAAAAAAATGAAAGTTACCTATGCACCAGGGACTACATAGTATATCCTTGGTTGCACCCTCATTTTTAATACACACACACTTTTAGTCTGATTTCTTATTATTAAATATAACTAAATATGCATTTCATACTTAATGCGAGATTAGTGGTACATCTTGAAATAGCACACCATTGCTAAAAACTGTTACAATCTTGAATCTTAAATAAGTAAATGCTGCAGTACTTTTTTATATCTCCTACTGACTTGTAATGAAAAAGACAGTACTGTAGATGTTTTATATATACATTACACACACACACACACACACACACACACACACACACACACACACACACACACACACACTCTCTCTCGAATAATAGTGATGAATATGTGGATTCATTGGGTAATCCTTGACATTAGTACTGCTAGGCTGCATCTTAAAAAGTAATGCTACTCCCTACAGGCTTAGACTATCTCCTAGTTACTCTCTTTTCTTACACAATATTCTAGTTACTCTCCTTTCTTTGTACCAATACTAGCAGAGCAAGAAGTCAGTTGTTATTTTTTACTTGACAAAAATGTTTCATTATGCTCTTCCCTTTCTATTTTCACCAAATTCTTCAGAACTTTTAAACTGAGATAAAAATAGTAAGTGTGTAAATCAAACCAGAACATATGCAGATCCCATGACCAAACAAAGCAGCATTTGTTTTCCTGTGTATTCAATTTCCAGGTTGCACAGTGTCTTCATAGCTATGTAAAGTAGACACAAACAGGTAAAAAGAAAGCAATGCAAGTTTTGTCCAGATTGTGCAATCATTTATTTACAATGCACGTTTTGCTGCATACTGGCATAAAAACTTTGAAAGAGAGCCTTTGTATGTTTAAAAGTTTGGTACAAGACAAACAAGAATTGAAGAAATAAAGTACTTAAAGCATTTTTAGAAGGGGAGGAGACAAATGATGCATTCAGAGTCTTAAGAAAAAAATCTATGCTTAAGCAATATCTATAAATGTTATGCAAAGTGAGTGCTCTGTTTTAGTAACCAGAGATTAAGGCAAGTATGTACGAAGGAACCTTAAAGCTCATTGGTATTCCTGGATACATAACTGTGCACTTTACCAACAGAACATTTTCACATCCTCAAACCTTTGATGTTAGATGAAATTGCTCTATTATGGAGTAAGATGTACCTTGATATTTTCTGATGGCAGGGTGATCATACACATATATGAACTATAAAACATTCAGGCATCCTTTCAGTTGTTACGCTACAGATAAGTAAATATCTCAACGGAAATACTTTTACCGCCTGCTACATATCCGATGTGTATTTGTGCTAATAATATAATGACAGTCATTTAACAATCTGTCAAAAACATTAAGCACAGATATAGTTACAGAGTAAGAAATTTCAGTGGGTTACCTTTTATAAAATTCAGTAGACATGTTATGTTATATGTCTTTAAAATAATGCTGTTAACTTACCTGCATACTACATTCTTTAAGATCCCAAAATATTTGCGTCTTCCTTTGATCAGTAGTAGATCATTATGTCCAGTACCTTAAAATGAGCACTTTTCTAATGGATCTTCAGGGTTGAGTTACTTTTCCCAGTGTTCCATCTACACAGTCAGGTTTCTCCTCACCATAGCAACCAAAAGAAACAATACGGGCTCCTCCGGTACGGAAAACAGGGAGCCGAGCTAGTCTGACTGACAGGTAGTTTAGCGTATACAACTCCTTTGCAGATTGAAGCAGTGAGCTCTGTTTCCACTCCTGATTTTTCAAGGCATAATTCCTGGCAAGTTATGTTGCAAAACAATTATATACAATCTGCTCTTTTCCAGCAATGAGGACTATCGATTTGTCCCAAAGTAAACGTTCTATTTTAAAATATATACATTGTAAGTATTAACATGTTCCAAAAATAATCCCATTACAACTAATGTAGACCAAGAGACGCAATTTTTTAAACATTGTTGCATACGATGCAGTGAAAATGTAATAAGTACAGTTCTATGTAAATGTAAAAAAAAAATAAAAATAAAAAAAGAATTAAGAATATAACCTTATTTACGAATGCATGTCCTGTTTACTTGTATGTTTATATTTTTCTCAAGACGAACCTGAAGTTAGCCTACTTGGATAAAATTCTTACCGCTAAACTGTACAGATTTTCACAGAATGTCCAGATTTTTTGCCTCATGTTTTTTGTCTGTTTCTTATAAAATTGTGGTTTTTCTGGCAAATCATTGAAGATTGAAGTCATAAAACAATGGCGGACATTTGAGTTTTGGACTTCATATCCTTCAAAAAATCATGGTAATGCAAAACCTGCTTTTTATCAACTTTATAAGTTTTTTAAGAACAATATTTAGACATTGTCCCTATTTTGGAGCCTTTATCTCCCCATTATCTGTGGCTTTGTCCAGATGTCTTGCTCTAAGAAGTTGGGAGGTATAGGTTAACTGTTCCGTCCAAGTTAGCAAACATACATACACATAGATAAATACCTACAAAAGTGGAATGAATGCCATGATGGCTCCAGTGTTAAAAAAGAAAATACAACAGTTTTTAATGGACCAGACTGGGTATCATATAAAAAGGGCATTTTAAACTGCTTAAATGCTACATTCATCAGCAGTGTCTACTTTGTTTTAATCATTCTGAGCTCTCACCGTAACTTAGTAAGCGCAAGGCAGAGAAATTAACGCTGAGCGAGAGGGCAACCCATTCTAAGATGCGCGTCCACATACAACTTCTCGCCTTTTCAGCTGCGACACTGCTTACCTATCGCACAGCAGTATGTGAAGGAAATGCACGGAGTACGTCCAGACTGCGCACAGATTATTTATTTATTTATTTTATTTATATTTGTTGACCGGGAGTGTCCGATTGGACGTAGGTCCATTTTCAGCGGAAGCCCGGGGAGAAAAGCTCCACAGTTAAAATAAACAGACAGTAGTTACATTGGATTACATAGCGATTAACAATTTACATAGCAACCAAACCGGAGAACTAAGAGCTATGAAGCAGCTTTGCTAACGTCAGTGCTGTGCAGATAGAGTCCAAGATCTACTGTTTTCTACAGTACTACAATCGCTAAGCATAAGTTCTGATACCGATTACTATAACAATGTCAAAAGACCATCAAAATAATTTCTGCCTCTGAGAAAGGATATTCTTTTAAATGGATTATGTGCTACTTCTGCAGTTGCATTAGCACTTGGGAATGGTGGTTATGCTACATGCATATCAGCATATCAGATCTGTGGCTGACTGACTCGCCAGTATAAGCTACCATTTTTGAGAGGAAGAGGATTTTTCATACTATAAAACTAGAGTAGAAGTAGAAACTAAAAATGCATGTAATATATCATGTAGGATATTCTATGTAATTAAACTGTTTAAATGCCGCATTTTTATTATACGTTCCCAAGGCAGACTACTATCTCAATTAACAAATGCCAGTGTAGTGTAAATAAATAAAATAATTATGACTAAAGTTCATTTTGTGTGTTCTAGAGCACCGCTGGCTGCAAGAAAGAAGTTCCATAATGAAGACGGGAAACAAATGACTGCACCCTGAGAATCAGAATCTGACAAGCAAGCAAGCGTACAAAGAGAGTGGAAGCAGGCTGCTAGGACTCCAAAAGAGGGTCAACAGAAAGGTGTGTGGGATGGAGGGGATGGTGTATTATTTATTATTTATTTTATTTTGCATTTGTTTACTGGAAAAGTCAGACTGAGCAGGGTTGCCCATTTTCAGAGGAGGCCCGGGGAGAAAAGCTCCACACATTATGACAGAACATGAAAACATATAACATTACAATATATCAATCAAAGAATCAAAAAAATTAGAACAATCTAGAAAAGAACTTTACAAGTTTGTCATAGATTCCCCCATGATTATTAGTAGTACATATTCAAATATTCACAACAGGTTTATACTTAGCAGTGTTAAGCTAAAGAACTAAATACATAATTCCCAAAACATTGCTATAATTTGTATTACAAGGATCTGACCATAAGCTAATCACCCTAGATATCTGCATCCCGCCCCCCCACCCACCATTAAGGAAACCACAGTGAAAAATTTCTTCAAAGCCAACTTCATGCTTCTTAAGACAGAAGTGGTGAACTTCATGACACCTATGCAGACGGACAATACAGTTACAACTGCTGAATCCTACACAAATGCACTCTATAAGCACTTACATGAGTGCACGGATCGTGCTATCCCAAACAGAACCAAGATGCTATCCTCCAAAAAAAGGAAGCCAATCTGGTGGTTCCCTGCCATAAACAAACTACAACAGAAGGAAGAAACAGTTGCAAAAGAGAATAAATTCCCATGAGTGGAGGAGCTCCCAGGTCAGTCTCAGTAAGAAGTTGAGATCCCTTATAAGATCCTCCAAAGCTAGCTACGAAAACAAAATCGCCACTGATTCTAAGGGCAACCACAAAGCATTCTATAGCTATGTCAAGAATCTCAATGGCAACACCCACATCTGCTCTGAGTTACAGCACAACAGCACGAAAATTACAAACCAAATGATATTGCCAACATCCTGGCAGATAGGTTCAGTGCTAACTTTACCCCCCACTCACCCCCTAAAGGGCCCATATCTATACGGGAAGAATGCAGAGTTCCTGTAATCACATCTATGCAGGTAAAAGCTGCACTCTCCAAAACCAAAAACACAGCATCCATGGGACCGGACAACATCCCAGGCTGTGTTTTACATGAACTTCAGAACGAACTGCCTCCCCACCTAAGCACCATGTTCAATCATTGTCTCACGTCAGGCTTTGTGCCCACTGAATGGCGCACAGTAACAGTTATCCCACTCCACAAAGGGGGAGCCACCACTGATCCTGGGAACTATCGCCCTATTAGCTTGACGAGCCTGGTTTGCTAGGCCATGGAACATATCATCATGGAACTCATAAACAAAGACATTGGTAACCTCCAAACACTGGACCCCACCTAGTTTGGGTTTGTGAAAGGCAGATCATGCCTTTTGAACCTGATCGACTTCTTTGAGGCAGTCACCAAAGCCGTAGACGAGGGTAAGTTGGTTCACACAGCCCATCATGACCTCGCAAAGGCTTTCAACACCATCTCCCATTCTGGAATTATAGCTAAACTCACTAAACTAGGTATAAATCCCTATATCACAAGATGGGTTGCCAACTGGCTCACTGACAGAACCCACACTGTAAAAGTTGCAGACTCCAAATCTGACTTCAAACCAGTGACAAGTGGAGTACCACAGGGTTCAGTACTGGGACCTCTTCTGTTTGGTATCTACTTCTCTGAAGTACAGGCTAACACACAAGGCCTCTGACTAATGAAGTTCGCAGATGACTGCAAACTAGAAGCTATAGTTGAATCCCCAAATAATGTGGACATCCTACAGAAGGGCCTCACTGAGACAGATGCCTGGTGTCAGAGGCATGGCCTCAAGCTCAGTGCCAAAAAGTGCATTGTCATCCCCTTTGGTAAAAACTCTGTACCCATGAACTACCACATAAACGGCAGTCTACTTAACGCCGAATGTGTGATAAGAGATCTTGAGTTCCACATTTTTGTGATAGTGCAGTAGTAAAGGGAATCACCTGAGATAAATCCACTTTTGGAAACTTCTTCCAGTCCTTTGTTAGTGGGCCTTAGCAGATGGCTGTTGGTGTAATGGTTAATTAGGCCATGTAGGGCTGGGATTTTGTTGTATGACCAAATACCAGAGGAGCTCAGGAGCTGCAATTCTTAACAGAGACAAGAAGAGAAGTGGAATTAATTGTAAGTGCACGACAAAGGGTTACCCTAAACTGAAAGGAGAGAGGAGGAGAAAGGCACATTTTAGTAACTTCACCCTGGATTCTCAAAAGTACTTATTTGCTGAGATGGCTTTGGACCCATAGATTGGACTATAGTCAAGAGGTTGCATATTACCATCCACCATTAGTAAATCCACAAAACATGAAAGTAATTCAAGGCAAGACAATTATTTTCAGAATAGACTGGCGGCATCTCACATGCTCTAGATTAGATAGGACTAGACAACTAACATGGTAGAACTATAGACACTAAGTACATGGAAAAAGGTATTCTGGAATATTCCTTCCAGTCGTAATTCACATCCTTGATTGACCTTAGAAATACACAATTATTATTCAGAACCTTTACATTTTAGCAGTTTCTTATTGCTGTCTTGGTCCTCATGGCTTCATCCATACAGTCACACAGACAAACTGTATCCATTAAGGAACATGTAGCAAGACAAGGTCAAACTGTGATATTCCTTTGTGTTATAAAAAAGCAGTATTATGAGTCTTATCTAGCTTGTAGCATACAGCTGACATAAACATGTTTCTGGCCTGAAATTTAGAAATCAATTATGTCAGTTGTAAATTCTGAAATGATTCTGACACACTGGGCTGTATACAATAAAGCATACACAATCCACTAAGATGGTGTGTCCATCACGCCATGATGCGCACAATAGCGCACTGTTTTGGATTCAGGTAGGCAGGTCTACACAGTGTGTACAGCTGCCCAAGCATGGTAAACACTGTGGTACGCTAATTACAGCATAAGCAGTTGAATCATATGCTAATCAACCAGTCCAAGGTGGAGGAGCTAACCGTGTAGACTCAGTTCTGGTTTTTCCTGCGAATTCTAAAACCTATCAGAATGCAGCCATGGAAAGGAGTCCACACAGAAAGGATGTTAGGGGCTGCTGTTGTTTTAATTCATGTATATGTGCAACAGGTTGATGACTATTCTGCTGCTAATACACCATGGCCAAGAAGGAGAAGGGTTTTTAGACCTCATTTAGCTTATCAGAATCTGCATGAGGTAGAAATTGTAGAGAGCTATAGGGTGGATAGAGACATACAACAGGAACTCTGAAACCTCTTTTATCCTCAACTCAGAGCAAGGAGAAACCGAAGGGAACCAATACTGGTGGAGACAAAGGTATGTGTAGCACTTAAAATTTTAGCTACACGATCCTTCCAAAGACCAACAGGGGACATGCTGGGAGTGTCACAGGAATTAACATCCAGGATCCTACATGAATTCCTGAATGCTATGCTCAAACATACCAGCGACTACATATATTTTTCCGATACACCTGAGGACAGGGTCACAAATATTCAAGAGTTATACACTGTAGCACACTACCCTGAATTACCTGGTGCCATAGATTGCACACATATAGAAATCAAAGAACCACCCTGAGAACAGAGAAGGGTATACATAAATAGAAAGAGCTTCCTCTCTGTTAACTGCCAAATCATGTGTAATGCTAAGGAAATCATCTTGAATGTGTGCTGGCAACTCAGGCAGTTACCACAATTCACATATCTGGCAAAACTCCCAACTGTATGACGTGTTTACTAGGGGTGATATCCCACAGGGTCATTTACTGTGCATGGTAGAGGTGGCAATTCATCATTGTTGTAGCTGACCATGAGAACTGTCTCTGCCAGGAGTTGCTCTGGCACATCCATGCCCATGGTCAGATGCACCTCTGCTACCCGAACATGACTGATGTCTGCTGGATGAGCTCTCCTCATGAGTATGTCCAGGACCACAACCCCATGGCCTGCCACATCTGGGTGTGGACAACTCAACCACTGATGGAGCAGTGGAAGTAGTACCACTATGTGAGCATGAATGGCCACATCGGCTAACATCAGATGATGTGACTGACCTACACCCATGTGGATGCCATCCCCCTCCAAGCAGATATTCCATCACATCCACTGCTCATTCCAACTTGTCAGTCATCTGATCCATTGAATCGGCAACACGTTGGAGGCAGTCTCACATGTCAGCCTGTGCCACATGTACAACCCTAAGCATTTCCTAGGAGGCTCTTTTGGAACATGCCTGTACCTACATGATGGCTCTAAACATACAGCGAGTGACATGGAAAGACACACCTGGATCAGGTGGAGGATGGACAGCAGCCCTCCTCCAAGCACCCCTAACAACCTACAGCATGGCACCTCAGCCACACTTTGGCTACAACCAGAGTCAACAGGCACTGAAGCCGCAGTAACCACACTACCCTGATCGTGTGTGTTACCTTCCACCTTTCCAACATCTGAGGGCTCATTGGAATGGGTTTGGTAGGCCTACTGCCTGTGTCCGATGGAATTACAGGGGATTACTGAATGCAACCTCAGTGTCAGAGTCAACCTCTGCACCCCCCCCCCCGTCTGTGCCTGTCCACCCACCATCATCATCAGAGTGTGCTGATACTCTGATTTCATGTGATAAAAGTCCTAATAAGCAACAAAAACAGGAAAGAAATTAATAGCTACATTACTACAGTTCAATATATGCTAACAAACTAACTGCTGCCACTGTCACAGACAGTACAGCAGTATGCACACAGTCCTGACACCTACATCACACATATGGATATGATAAATATTTCTATGTACTGCTCATTGGTACTGAAATAAACATGTTTGGCTTACCATGTGCAGATGGCTCTGTACTTGCTAGTGAGGATGGTCCTGGAAGAAGTTAAGCAAAATATAAGGACACCATCATTACAATAACATAACCATAACCCAGGGTGAAAAAATTGGGCCTTTATATGTCCATTAACAATACATTTAACAGAAACTTGGATAACACGTCCACCATAAGCCCATGTGTAATGAACCAGCATGTATTGTTAACTGTATCAATCTATAACTAGCCCCTTCAAAAAAATTGTTAAACAAATGTTTAAATATTGCTGTCAATATTTTACTATACTAGATTTATTTAACAACTGACATAGGTAAGCCTATCTGGAAGCTCCTCCTGGGACATACTTGTCCTCCCTGCAACAGCAGCACCAACATCAATCACATGCTGTTGTGTCCTTTCGACTGAGCTCCCTGGATCCCTTACTATGGATAGGAACTCTTCATTTGGCATAAGTGGTGGCTCTGTAGCAGGCCATCTCCCTGGTAACCATCTGTTCACAGGCCAGTGCAGCTGCTGTCCTCCAGGCTGATGAAATCATATCAGTGCCCTATGATGCACTTGATTATATCTCCTGCTGCATCCCCCAACAGTGTTCACATCATTCACTATCTGCTGCCAACTTTGCATTCTTCCAGACATATCCCCATGTCCTGTCTCAAGCAGAAAGGCACCATGTTGCCGAAATGCTTACACAATCCCATTGTTCTCAGAGTCACTGAAGGGTATTTTGCATGGACTGAAACATTTGAGTGCCATAGTCCTAGGTGACATAAAACACAAAAAAAAGATGTACACATAAATATCACATAAATAAATGCCTGCTTAGATATAATACATAATTAATTTTTCAATATTACCCACTGGAAAAACAAAATCTTTCAAGATATTGAAATATAAAAAAGGATTACGTGGTTGTAACATATCACAGTCACACACAAAGCAAGGTTTGATCCAAAACTAGGGAAGTAACAATAGCAAAGCAAACCTCTCTACAATTTTGTTTGTTCCAACACAGAAATGGAACTTGCTTCCCCACCCCCAAAACAACAGGCAAATGACATTTTGGTACCTAACAAAGGAATAAAACATCAGTGAATTGTTATAAGTGCTATCAAAGAAACTGTCCCAAAAACGTGTACACATTTATCACAGAACATTCATTTTTATGCAATTGCCAGTCACCTCTACCTGTAGCCAGCACTACCCTAGAGGTGTCTATGGGCCATCCTAGAAGGCTAACCCCACTATGTCATTGATAATGTAGAATATTTACATTTAAGTGAAATAACAATAGAAGAGTGTAAAGAGAAACAGTTGTAACATTAACACATGATGAAAGTTAATAAGGCTGTGCATCTGAGAAAGTAAAATGCCCTGACAAAATTGCCTGTGTTATCAGTAAAGTACTAAGAGTGCATGCAGAAAAAGTAGCGTTTGCTAATGCATATAGATATAAAAATATTTTTCTAAGTGACGTGAGCATATCCAGTATATAACTGAAAAATGCAGTCATAGCTTATTAAGATCAGTAGTCTTCTGTGCAGATAAATCCAAAGTAATAGCAATCTTCTTCTGTGTTACCCACATAAACAAGTGTCCCCACAGTTTCCTTATTATAGTGTAGATTAAAGCCTGTGAGCATGGTGAAGATGCAAGTGAGGTGCGAGCTCATTAGAATTGCTGAATCCCAAATGTATGGCTTCATGTATCTGATGTAAACATAATACAGGCACTTCTTCAGTGTTTGTTGCTAATGGATTGTGACTGTGAATGATTACTGGTAGGGAGAAGAAAAAACGCAACAGCAACTCAGACTCCCTTAATTCCAGTGGGTGTGTCAGCCAGGTTAGACATATAAAGTGTAGAAGTAATTGCATCTAGGCTTTAAATGTGAGCAAGCAGCACACATTTCACAGTTTGTGGTCAGTAACATCCAACCTCCATTGCATTTGTTGAAAACTGTATATTATTGCCATTTTATATTCTCACACATTTTAAGGACAGTGATACAAAATGCCTTACAGACTGCATAGCTCAGATTATTGCTCAGATAAGAGATGACTGAACAACATACAGAGATAAGACAGAGCTGCATTTCTGCAAACAGTAGTGATAAATGGTTGTGTGATCACTTGTTGCACTACATCTGAAATTAATACATCTACAAACAACTCAGAAGTGTACAAGTGTCATATGTCTTGTTAATACTGTGGATAATGTTGCAGTTGCTTATATGTACAATGATTTTAATTCTCTGCTGCAAAGCTCTTTCTGTGGTAAAGAGGGATAAGACACACTTACTGTGTTTGAAGGTTCATTGGTGTGAGAGTTCAAATCCAGACTTGAAAATCTTTCATATGTACTAACATATATTTTGTAATGTTGTTTATTATATAGATTTCTTTTTGTAATGCCAGTTTTTGCATGGTGCTTGGTTTAACGCAAACACGAGAAATGGATATACACAATGTCATGTGATGTACTTCTTTGATAAACAATATGTCAAATGCACCTGTGAATCACTTGCGTGTGTAGCACATTTGTTAAACACATTGAGCCACACAGCATACTATGTGTAGATCAGGGTTCAAGTCCCACCTTTGTCTTTTAAGAATGAAACCTAATAAACACTGATCACAAGACTAAAACAAGTTTAGCTTTGCTTGTCTTGTTTGTGTGATGCTTGCCATCATGCAAATTTAGAGTAATGGCCCATACACAAAGCAGACAGAATACCTGCAGACAGGATACAAACATTTTCAATTTCAAAATGTATTAATTGTTGCATTTTTTGCTTTGCATCACACGACACCACTTAGTGATGTTGTGCAGAGGTTAGCAACCTTCTCCAATATCTGTAGGTCCAGAACAGATGTAGAGAGGAAGCAGACAGTTGACAATTTCAAAACAGATGTATTCTATTAAGTATGTTAGGCATTGCGTAAACATGCTAACTGGTGGTGTGGCAGTTAACACACAGAAGTTAATAATGAATAGGGAAATAGCCAACTGTAATTTAACTATTTCCATGTTAGCAGTTTAGGGTTGCAATGCAGATAGTCCTGAATCCTAATACAAGAAATTCCAAATATTTTTACTCTTGTTCCATTTCACTTTATATTAAATGTTGCATAAAAAGTTAAACATAATTATAAATAACAATAGGTATGTATAGCAGCGGAGCTCATAGGAATTATATGTATGAATGAGGGTATACAGACTACTATGTTTCTGTAATTATAATTGTGCTAGCTGGCCTTGGATGGCCTTCAGATTTTATTAAGACTTATACACATATGAATATATAAACCAGGACCTTGTCAGGTCACACTCGTACATGGTTAACCCTTCAATCTGTCATGTGTATTGATATATATATATATATATATATATATATATAAAATATGGGTATGCTTCTAAATCTTGAAAGTTCATAATCTTGAAATTCAAAATACTGAGTCCAAAATCTTGAAAATTAAAAATACTGAAAACTCAAAATACTGAATTTCATAATATTGAAAAAACAGAGTACACCAACACTTACAATATTCCAGCACAACTACATAACAAAACATATTACTCTTCTCCAACAATAATCAGGGAGGCAAGCCCCCCTGCACCCCACACCACCTGCTACTTAAATATATAAACTCCAAGATCGCACTCCACAGAGGAAAATGGCTAACATACCTTTGCGTGATTCATGATTGCCTGTTGGAACCTTAGCCATGTCCCCTTTTAGTTTGCTATACAACAACATAACTCATGTTAGTGTAGTAAAGTGCGATCTCGGAATTAATATATTTAAGTAGCAGGGGGTGTGGGTGCAGGGGGGCTTCCCCCCTGCTAATAGTTAGAGTAAACTAATATGCTTTGTCTTTTATTTGTTTCTCTATGTATGTCTGGTGGAGTATAGTAAGTGTTAGTATCCTGTAGTTTTTTCGATATTATGAAATTCAGTATTTTGAGTTTTCAGTATTTTGAACATTCAAGATTTTGGACTCAGTATTTTGAATTTTAAGATTATGAGCTTTCAAGATTTATAAGCGGACCCATATGTGTCTAAATATATATATATATATATATATATATATATATATATATATATATATATATATATATCAAATTCATGACTATGTCTGAGAAGCACTTCTATGGCAAAGATGGAAAGTCACCACTGTGGAAGAAATTTTTTTTGTCTGTTATATATAGGTTTGAATCCCACATTGTAAAAATCTATTTTATCAGTGTATAAATCCAAGCCAAAAATGTGTTAGGTCATGAAATTTATGCCCTAATAAATATCTGCAAAGTTAAATCACTTAATAGGTCCAGCAGCAAACAACCCTCAAATTAATGTCAAGTGTCAGATTAACCTTCCAATTTCTAAAATTGCTTTTCTTTCTCTTTGGCACTAATGCTCTTTGCTTAATGTCACACAAATATGTTTGGCATAGTTGTTTGGGTATGCACACTTTTTAGTGTTTTTTCTAAACCACATTCCACACGGGTAGATTTTTGTGCATCTTTTATTGGAAATGGAAACAAAATATATCATTAATTGTAAGACTCTTTGGCCCAGTGGGTTAAATTTAGAGTTAGATTTGAATGTATAAAATAGTTTCTCCTTGGTGTGAACACATCCCAGTATATTTAAGCACATTTAAGCACACTGAAACATTTAAGTATTTTTTAAGAAAAACATAAACATTTTTAAATATACTAATATTGTGATTGTATGCAATGTTTTCATTAAATGTTGAATTTTGGTGGAGGGAATGCTCTGGTTGTCCTGCTACATTAGTGTTAACATTTTGTACTTAAATATATTTAAATTGTATTGAATGCATTTAAATAGGGTGAATTCAATGCATTGTTTGGTGGGGTGGTTTGAATTGTATGTGTTTTTGGTAAATTGCACATAATTGTTTTTTGGATAATTGTGGTCAGTATAAAATAAGGCTATCTGAAGGATGTAATTGTTCCCTTGAAGGCAAGTAGCCAAGGTACTAAAAACATCAATAAAGGTTGTGATAGCTGTGGACCGTGGCTCCGTTGTTTTATTATTTATATTATTCGTGTCTGCTTTGGCAGATTATGTTTTTGTTTATTCACACTACCAGTAAACACAATAACAGGCATTGGCGGGGAATCATTATTAGCTACTGCTGTTCTCTCTGGTTGGACATGTCTGGTGGTAGAAGGGAAGGTGCCCAGTTTAGGGTACAGATGTGGGGTGTTGAGGAGTCTAAAATTTTTATTGAACTCCTTGTAAAGCACCACAGCCAAAGGCTTTTGCAGAGGGACTATACCGGTTGCCAATATAAGTCTGAGGTTTGGAATAGCCTGGCCAAGGTTGTCTCTAGTGTGACTGGCATTCCACACACTGGAGAACAATGTAGGCATCACTTTAATGGCCTGAAAAGGTGCAAGAGGGATACACTCAACCAGTAGCTGGATGAGTTCAGGAATGGTAACATCCCACAGTTGTGTAAGTATACTAATAAAGATAATTTATAGTAGATAGAAAGCTACATATAGGCAAGACTGGTATGCATAATGCTCTTCTGTTCTTTCCTCTTTATTCCACAGCTAATGCAGAGATTACTGCAACTAGAGAGACCCATGCTGAGTATCTGGACAGACTGAGGGAAGCAAGGGGTATGTAATGCAGCACAAGAGAAGTATTAGTGTAGCTTTTAAATTAAACATTTCTATACAATTGTAGCAAAGTAAGTATGCATATTCTAACTGTAAAAGCAAGCATGCATGCTTCAGTCTGTAGCACAAACCAGCTGTAGGAGTCAAGTGTAAGACTGTAGTCAGACATTATGGGTTCATATACCACAAGTAACAAGTGTAAAATAGTACAATCCTTCAAAAATATTACATACATTAATTTCTACACAAGTGGTATAAATGCTATGCTGTTAACTTAAGCTGTATAATTGGACCAAGCATATGTGCAATATCTGCACATTACAAAGATTACATTAAGCAATCCTTAATTTTAGTTTGTAGTTAAGAATTATACTTAAATGTAAAAGTTCAGATAAAATACTTTTATTATTGTGATAATGCATTGTATGTCACATATGATGGTACTAATTTTATCCCTTTTTTCTCAAACTCCAACCCTTATCTCGTTTATAATATTTGTCATCAAAACATTTCTGTCATCCATCTCTGACAAATCATAAAATGCTTTACAGCACAGGGAGGTAGGCCATTCTCAGTGGTTCAGCCTACCCCCACTCCACTGGCTCCGGCACTGAAGGCCAGTACATCTAGAACCTAACTTGGCAGTACTGCCTTTGCTGCCCCAGCTCTACCTGCACTCTCAGATAGTACTACCACCCTGGCAGCTGGTGCTGTGGTACCCTTTGGAAGTACTAGCAGAGATGGGGATTTTATCACCTGCCAGAAGTCTCAAGGGGTGGTGCGTAGAGTCATGCACAGCACTACTGGTGCATGCCTATGCTGGACGGAGAGGCTGCTGTCTCTTATGATCTGTAGGTGAAGATGTCAAGCACACCAACAGCCAGTGAAGTAAGGGGACAGTGTTGACAGTCCTGCAGGTTGGGACTAGATTCTCACTGTCCCCATGTTTGATGGGCATCTGTTATCTCCTCCCTAATCCCAATCATGGTGTGCCCAACCTTTTGAGAATCCCTCACCATCTCTATGTCTTGTCTTGTTTGTCCTGTTTGCATCTGCTTCCTCACCTACTCTACTTACCAGACACAGAAATACCTATGTCCCTTACCCAACATTCCTCTTTTACTGAAGTGAAAAAAGAAATGGGCACCTGTCCCACAAAAAATATCATCCCACATATAGCTCTTCACTTGGCACAGATATCTTCTTGACACACTTGATTTGGTCCAATTGGCTATACAAAATGATTGTGTTGTTGTCACCCCTTTTTGTTGAGAAGAAGGTCCAAATTCAGCTAATATTTTATACATTTTGCTTTTGGTGAGAAAAGAAGTGAGGCTGTGGTGAGACCAGATCATTCTTGATAAGCTAATTCTTTGTTTTCAGGAAGTACTGCTTGATTTGTTTCTAACTTCAGAATATCTGCCTAAATACTTCATCTTTAAATTTTCAGGATCTACATATTAGTTTCACCTCAAGTGTTTGGCAGTGCTGTGTACAGACTCAGACACATTGAGTGACATTTTTCCTGTAAAAGCACAATTGAAATTTCTCCATTATCTAGTTGCACACAGGACAACTAGTTTGCAGTGATAAGCACTGTCCACATAGCTGCTAACTGGATACTCCTGACATTGATTGATATTCTCACTCCAACAGTCTAATCAATAAAAAAGGATCTGTTGCCATGGATATGAACTTTGCCACTGTCTCCATTACCAGCTTGTTGGATATGGGCATCATGAGGCAATGTAGAAATTGCCTCATGTTTACTGACAACCAATTCTCAAAAAATGTATATGGTATGTGAGCGATGTATTTACACAGTCGCTGGTGGCAAAGCTCTCACATAAAAGTACTCCTAATATCAATAAGGATGTCGGCAGTATGTATGCTGCATCCATCACACACAATTTAAAGCAGAAATGTCGACTTGCATGTGCTGAGGCACTTACATGTAAACTACCTAAATCACAAAGACCTCCTAGACAAAGTACACATAAAAAATACCCTCAGCAGCCCCAAATGCACACTTTCAAAACAACACCCACATCAACACACAGAGCTACATCTGATGAAGCCTCTACCTCTAAGCCCATAAGGCATGTCACCACACAATCCAACATTCTAGTCATTGGAGACTCCATCATACACACTGATGTTCCTCTCACCAGGCTGAGTAAAGAGAAAGTTGCAGTCAGTTGCTTATCAGGGGCTAGGATCCACCACATTATGCATGCACTCAGGTCATTGGACCACAATTACCAATATGACTCAGTCATAGTCCATGTGGGAGTAAATGACCTGAGACATACCTCCCTAGACTATATGAAGAGAGATATCATAGAGCTCTCAGAATATGGGTCTCAGGCTAGCATGAGCCTAGCATCGAGCAGCATTTTACCTTTTCCAAGGATGATGCCACAATACAAACAAAAGATGATTGACTTTAATAATTGGCTTAGTTTCTGGAGTCATTCTAAGGGGGTGCAATATTTGTCAGCATGGAAGGAGATGGCCGATAGACCATGTTCCTTTGCCAGGGATGGTCTGTACCTCTCCCCTCTAGGCTTTCGAATATTAGCTAAAACATTGTCTTCCCCCATAGTGTCTTTTTTAGGCAATGCCAAATTAATGTACTTCTGACATAGTAAATCAAAACCAAGAAAATGTAAAGGTATTACTGCTCAGTGCTAGGAGTCTAAACCAAAAACCCAACTTCCTAGAAGCTCTCTTAACCCTAGAGAATGTTGATGCCTGTGCAGTTACTGAGACATGGTTTAAAGCTGCAGAGAGCACACCAGCAGTGCAAGATTATAATGCCTTATACACATTTAGACCGGCTACTTCACAGGCAGGGACTAAAGGTGGAAGTGCCTCTATTTACATCAAAAATAAATATGCTTCAAGGCTGGTGAAACAGGACAATTCACTTGACCTGCTCCATGTTCAAATTACCATAGGTAAAATCCAATATCACTTCCTTGCAAGCTATAGGTCCCACTGCATGACCCAGGAAGCCCATACCATGTATTTAAATGTATTAGAAACACTAACCATCCAACCCAATACCACATTCAGGGGTGACTTTAATTACTCCACTATTAACTGGGAATCCTATATGACACCAAATATACATGCACAGAGATTCCTGGATTTTGTAAACACAAATTTCCTTGACCAGATAGTACATCGACCAGGGGTGCAACCATACTGGATCTGGTCCCCACTAATATGGGAGACTGCTGCACACCGCCTACTGTAATGCCTTCCCTGGTAAGGTCAGACCACAAAATGGTCTCCTTTGAAGTAAAAATAAAACCTGGACCCCTAGATAAACTGGGAGTATTCAGGAACTATTCTAAGGTCAACCTCCTGCTATTAAGTGAGAACCTGGCAACATTTTAAGCCCCCATAAACCCTGAGAACACAGCTGCTTATGCAGACCGGTTCACAGAAACCCTGTACAAACATGTTAATAACTGTGTAGAGGCAGCTGTACTCACCAGGAAGAAGTACATAATTTACTCAAAAAACAAGCCACCCTGGTGGAATCACAAAATCAGTCGCATGTTTAACAGGAGGTAGAAAATCATGGCAAAAATTAGGAGGTGCAGCACCCAGCAGGATAAAAGCACTCTCATCAAACTAAACAAATAACTCTGAGGGCAAATAAAGTCTACCAAAGCCAAATGTGAGGTAAATTTGGTCTCCCAGGCCAAGGACAACCGCAAAGCTTTCTTTAGCTATGTCTGCAACTTCAAAGGCAATACACAGTTGTGTGCAGAGCTCATTGTAAATGGAGCCACATATACTAAGCCAGAAGATATAGCAAACCTCCTGACTGATAAATTCAGCTCTAACTTTACTCCTCTCCGCCTCAACCTTCCCTTAGGAAATATCATCAAATATAACTCCCCCTACTATCACTAGGGAACAGGTCCTTAATGCTCACTCTAAGACCAATAACATTGCATCAGTGGGTGCAGACAATATCCCATGATGCCTTCTAAATAGCATGAAACATGACCTATCAGGGTCTTTGGAATTACTATTTAACTGTAACCTCCAAACAGGATTCTTGCCTCATGAATGAAGAAAGGCAATTGTCTTCCCTCTGCACAAAGGTGGGCCATCTAGAAACCCTGGAAACTACAGGCCCATCAGTCTCACTAGTCATATGTAAAGCCATGGATATAATTATCATGGAGAAAATCAATAGAGATATAGGAAACCTCCAAACACTGGGCCCAACCCAGTTTGGTTTCAAGGGCAGATCATGCCTACTCAACCTGGTGGACTTCTTTGAGAAGGTCATCAAAGCAATGGATGAGGGCATAATCATTCACACTGCCTACCTTGACCTGGCCAAGGCATTTGACGCAATACCCCACTCGGGCATTGTTGACAAACTCAAGAGGTAGGTACAAACCTGCATGTCACCTTGTGGATAGACAACTGGCTCACAGACAGGACCCAGGAAGTTAGAATTGGTGAGTCCACCTCTACAAAGAGGCCATTTACAAGTGGAGTCCCTCAAGGATCAGTCCTTGGACCACTCCTTTTTGACACTTACTTCTCAAAAGTCAAGGCCAATGTCAGTGGTCTCTGGCTGACTAAATCTGCAGATGATTGTAAATTAGGAGCTGTCATTGAATCTCAGACTGACACAAATGTTCTCCAGGAGGGGCTGACACAGACAAACAACTGGTGTCAGAGCCATGGACTAAAACTAAATGCCAAGAAATGCATAATAGTATCCTTTGGGAAGTCATCCTTCCCTGGTAGCTATCATATTGACAACACACCCCTTAGAGATGAAACAGTAGTCAGGGACTAAGGGACACACATAGATAGTAATCTAGCCTTTGATCATCACATCTACATTGGTGAGGAAATCATTCTGTGTTGTGCAACTTATAAACAAAGCTATGGCATCTAAGTCCAAGGAAGTCATTGTTCCACTGTATTCAGCATTCATCAGACCTATCATTGAGCACAATGCCCCTTTGGTATGTTCCTAACCAGGTATATCCAGAAAATGGAATGTCCACAGAGGTTCTTACTAAAAGAATACAGGCTTAAGTAATATGTCCTATGCAGACCACCTCATGGCCCTATCCCTGTATTCTGTCTCCTACAGACTTTTGAGGGGAAATCTATGCCTGGCATACAGAGCATTGTCAGACCCCACTCTGATGGACCTCCTGCATATCCACAAAACAAACAGTACCAGAGTTACCCATTCTAAAGACTTAAACCTTACCTGTGATATAAATAGGACCTGCTGGAGAGATAGGTATGTATCCCAGAGGCTGCCCCATCTATGGAACAGGCTCCCCATCCATGTGAAACAGAGTTCCTCCCTAACCCAATTCAAGTGCAACTTGGACAATTGGATGGGAAACTGGAAATGCATCCCTGGTTTGGCACCTATGTCTCTAATGCAAACAGGTAACCTGTAAATTGTTCATCTCCCAGGCCTGTGATTACAATTATATTATCAAGGGTATCAGAACTTGTCAGAGATTTGGCATGCATTGCTAGGCTTAAAAAGGCCACTGTAGTCATTAGCCTAGTAAACACCTATGAACCTATGAATATATTTTCATTTTACCTTGTTGAAGAAGTGGATAGCTATGTTTTTTCTCCCTCCCTCCTGCACATTCCTATATTGCTTTCCCTTTGTTCTTCCCCCTGCTTGCAGCCCATTTTACTAATTTCCTATCTATCTCATTTTAACACCTTTAATTTGGTCAGAAAATGGAATCACACATAACACACATAAGTAAAAAAAAAGCTATGGAGCCCTTCACTTTTTGGTCTCTGTGTTTGTGTGGAATTTGGCATTGCACACCAATGCCAAACAATGGTGAACAGCTCTTCAATGGTATGGTTACCTCTGTGCAATCCTTCTTAAACTCGGTGTAATACACAGTGACTATAGAATAAAGAATAAGGTCACTACAGTATAAATATACATTTAAAACTATTAGATATGCCTGGATTCAAACCCTCTATCATCTGGCTCCAAAAGAAATGTATCAATGCATTAACACATGCTGCCACAGATTCAGCTAAGCAGCAGGTGTGTTTCATATACTCGGTACACATAACTCTCATAATTTTATGAATGAGGCTGTTGCTTGCTCACCACTTAAATATGCACAAACAAGGAAAGCAGTATAAATGCGTATCTCACATGTGCAAACACTTTGCCATCGATTGTGCAAACCATCTGCTCGTTGGTGTGCTATTGAAAGTTTACATTAGTATGTATTACATATGTTTATTGCCCATGTAGTCTTCATACCATGAAAGCACATGTAAAAACACAAGAAGGGGAAATGCAGTTTTTAAGAAAAGAACATATATTTACACTGCAGCTATCTGTTACCTCCCCCATGCACTGCAAACTTGGTCTCTCAGTACTTGTTCACAAATATATCAACTACACTACAGAAATACCATGCACATCTTTATAATGACAATACACATTCAGATTTTCCAGTAGTTGTAGTAATGTGGACAGCTGTTTGCATATAGTTTGTAAAGCTGTCTCTTAAAGTATATCAGCACATTGGAAACACAACACCAAATACTACACATTGCACACTCATCAATGTGTTAACATGCAGAATATTAATATCTTGACAGTTGTACATGACTTGCAATCCATTTCAGACAGGCCTCTCAACATCTTTTCTCAAACATCCAGTGTTGATATCATCCACTATAAAGTGTCCTGCAGCCTTGTAAAAGACAGACTTGTGCCATGGAACTTGCGTAAAGTACTGAGTTCTCTAATCCATGTACTTAGTTAGGTAGGGGCTCTGTTCTCACTGCAGTCAACAGACGTGTGTGTGTGTGTGTGTGTGTGTGTGTGTGTGTGTGTGTGTGTGTGTGTGTGTGTGTGTGTGTGTGTGTGTGTGTGTGTGTGATTAGTCAGAAGAGCATAATTGAGTATACTGCAGTCACCACTCCAATCCCATGGAGCACCAACATTTTGACAGTTGTACATGCCTACACATCCATTTCATCAGGCCTCCCAACATCTTCTCTCAGGCTTCCAATGATGATGTCACCCACTATAAAGTGTCCTGCAGCCTTGCAAAAGTCAGACTTGTGCCATGGCACTTGCAAGTACTGAGTTGTCTAGTCTGTGTACATAGAAAGGTAGGGGTTCTGTTCTCACTGCAGTCAGCTGGCGTGCACATGTGTGTGTGTGTGTGTGTGTGTGTGTGTGTGTGTGTGTGTGTGTGTGTGTGTGTGTGTGTGTGTGTGTGAGAGTGTAAATGTCTGATTAGACAGAAGAGCATAATTGAGTATCCTGCAGTCATCACTACAATTCCATGAAGTACCAATATTTGTTACCTCACAACAAGAGGTTCTCCCGTTCAATTCTCGGCTTGGCTTGGGAGTGCCTTCTGTGTGGAGTCTGCATGCCCTCCCCGCAGTTGGGTAGTGTTCGAAAGACATGCGTGCGTAAATGGGTGTGCCTTCGTTGAAGGTTGGGCGTCGAGTTGGCACCTCAGCGTTTCGTAAAAAAAATCTACTGCTAATCATTAGCGGACAGGAGTTCTGCTGTGGTGACCCCTTACCGGGAAAAAGCGGAAAGACAAACAACAGCCAATATTTTGACAGTTGGACATGCCTACACATCCATTTAATGCAGGCCTCCCAAAATCTTCTGTCAAACATCCAATGCTGATGTCATCCACTATAAAGTGTTTTGCAGCCTTGCAAAAGTCAGACTTGTGCTATGCTTGTATAAAGTACTGAGTTCTCTAGTTTCTGTACTTAGATAGGTAGGGGTTCTGTTCTCACTGCAGTCAACTGGTGTTTGTGTGTGTGTGTGTGTGTGTGTGTGTGTGTGTGTGTGTGTGTGTGTGTGTGTGTGTGTGTGTGTGTGTGTGTGTGTTTGTGCACTTGTTTGATATTAAAGAGAGTATTTTACACCAGCATGTCAGACATTGCTATTACCATCTTCCTGTCACCACACACTGCTGATGTCATCACTTAAAAAGTGTTGTTTGACACTCTGCGAGTCAAACTTGTCCTGTGGCACTTGCATTAAATATGGAGGTCTCTAGTCGGTGTACTTAGGTAGGTGTTCTGTTCTCTCTGCAGTCAACTGGTGTGTGTGTGTGTGTGTGTGTGTGTGTGTGTGTGTGTGTGTGTGTGTGTGTGTGTGTGTGTGTGTGTGCGCACATTTGTGCACTTGCTTAACATTAGAGAGAGCATTTTACACCAGCATGTCAGACACTGCTGTTACCATCTTCCTCTTACAAGACTCTGCTGATGTTATGAACTACAGCTGTCTCTCAAGCATGTTCTGTTAATGTCACAGGCTAGGTTAAGATCCCTAGAACAAGTGACTGTTGTGCCATTAGATTTGCAGATATGCAGCATTTCCATCAGGGCAGAGTCATAGACTGTCACCTCATCCTATAGGATGCAGAATACAGTCACAGGGCTTTCAGTCTATCCACATACATAATGCATGATTTGTAGGTCCTGTATTTTTGTTTTGTTGAGAAGCCCCTGTGGTCTCTCCAGCTGCTGCAGGTGTCTGGTGAGATACATGCAAAAGGGAGCATTGTACTCTATTAGTCTTCTGATGAGGGTTGAGTACAGTGGTGTTATAACATCCTCAGACCTGGATATGGTGGCCTGACTTATGAGGTGCATGATGTAGACGGCTTTACATACAACTGTGGAAACTTGGTGATCAAAGTTTAGATTATCTACCTGTATTCCCAACTCTTGCATCACTGGTTTGAGCTTGGGAGGGCTGTTGTCAATGCAATAATTAGCAGGGAATTCCACTTTGCAAAATGCAAAAATAGTGGCACTTTTTTGCTTTTATTCTGAGACTGTGTGGCTTTGCTACCAAGTATTTGTCTGTGTTAGCCCCTCCTGCAATATGTTTACATCTGTAGTGGACTCAATGATTGCAACCAATTTGCAATCATCAGCAAACATGGTAGTCCAAAGGCTGTATACTTTAGCCTAGACTTCTGAGAAATCAGTTCTGAAGAGTAAAGGGCACAACACAGATCCTAGTGGTATGCCACTGGCGATGTCTGTACTGGTAGAGGTTGAGTCACCAACTTTGACAGCACATGTTCTGTTGGTTAGCCAATTGGTTAACCATCTAGTGATGTAAGCATTAATCCCCAGCTGAGAGAGTTTCTCAATGATACCTGAGTGGGGCATTGTGTCAAATACCTTGGCCAGATCAAGATAGGTGGTATGCACTGTTTTACTCTCATCCAGGGCTTTTGTGACTTTCTCAAAGAAGTCTACTAGTTTTAATAAGCATGATCTACCCTTAACAAAGCCAAACTGGTTTGGGTCTAGAATTTGAAAGTCACCTATGTCCTTGTTGATAAGGTCCATGATAATTCTTTCCATGGCCTTGCAGATGAGACTGGTTAGACTTATATGTTTATAGTTTCCAGGATTGGTTGATCACCCCCTTTGTGAAATAGGATTACTGCTGCTGTTTTCCACTCCACTAGAATACAGCCAGTTTTCAGGCTGTGGTTAAAGAGGACACTAATTTTGTCCACAGGATCGTATTTTAGATTGCTTAGTAAGCAACCTGGAATGTTATCTGGTACCACTGAGGTTTTTAGCTTAGGAGAGCAGAGATATGACCTTATGTTTAGAGATAGTAGGCAGGGGACTTGTGTCAGGTATGCTTTGGGGTATGGTCAGAGGGTTGAAGTTTGTGCCAAATCTGTCAGCCAGCAGGTTAGCCATTTCTTTTGCAGCTTCATGTTTAGACTCCTAGCATTAGTCAGCAGAACTTTGAGTTTGCCTACAATAGATGTTGTGTCAGAATGTTTGTGGATTTCACATTGCCTAACAAAGGCACTATGGGGGAGGCAAGCACCTTTACCAGTGTCCAACAATCTAGAAGACACAGGTTCACACCATCTCTGGCAAAGCACTGTGGCTTGTCAGCCATGTAAGCCTGGCTGAGAGATACTGGATCCCCCTGAATTGACACCAGAAGGTAAGTCAATTGTTGAACTTCATCAGTTTTATTTATATTGTGCCATTATTCTGGGTGAAGGTGAAATGTTGCTTAGAGCTAGGGTCATACCTTTCTTTGACACATAATCTGACAGTTCAGTTATGTGTCTCTTCATATAATCCAGAGAGGTATGTTATGAAAACAAATGCACAACCCAATGATAATGTAGACATCACACCTGTATGAGTAGACCAAGTGGTATGTGACCTATGTACTCATGTAGATGGTATGTAGAATGTCCACCAGCATGTGTCCACAGTGATGAGTACTCCCTTGTAAGTAACAGAACTCCTGAGTATATGCAGGACATTCTCATCAAAGGCTATTATATGCCCATAGTTCACAACCTTCATCACACCAGTAACTGGGTCAGTGCACCCTTCTTCATGTTCATGTACCTCTCTACACATATTCCAGGGATGCAAAACTCAAGTGTACCACCATTGCTACAGTGAGCTCCCACACATCTTATTAGCCATACCTAGGTATTCTTTTTGTTGCATAAACATTACTGTTTGATGGTGCGTATCCCCCATCAAGGTGTTATACCAGATGCATGTGTGAAACCTGTTGCAGTGATGCACACACTTCATACACAGCTGTTTGACAATATTGATGGCATGGGTTACATTCATGAAAGTGTGGATTGTGATATATATATATATATATATATATATATATATATATATATATATACACACACATACACACACATATATATATATATATATATATATATATATATATACATATAGATAAATAAATATATATATATATATATATATATATATATATATATATATATATATATATATAATATATATATATATATATATATATATATATATATATATATATATATATATATATATATATATATATATATATATATGGGTATATATGGGGGTCTACTTCATAAGATCGACAGACCATTTGATCGACATTCATTTGGTCGACAGCTCATTTGTTCGGCAACCAATATTCAAGGCACTTAACAGGGATTTGCTCCCCTCTCCAACGTTGTGTGACCCTGGAGTCGATATATATAGTTAGGGGGTGTGTGGGGGACACAGCCCATTTAAAACATGAAAATACAACAAAAACTACACATTTTAAACAATAGGTGGAGGGCTTTGCCCCCAACACCCCCAACTATATATATATATATATCAACTCCAGGGTCGCACAACATTGGGGAGGGGGGCAAATCCCAGGTTTTTGCCTTGAATACTGGTTGTTGACCAAATGAGCTGTCGACCAAATGAATGTCGATCAAATGGTCTGCCAATCTTATGAAGTAGACCCATATATATATATATATATATATATATATATATATATATATATCACCATGCACATTGTCAACTAGCCTGGATGGATCATAATTTCACATACATGTGTAACAGTAGATGTTACAGTGTCAGGACAGTGTGCTTGATTACCCTCATAGATTGCTGACATTCAGTAATAATTGTATAAGTTTGCTCATGCAGAACCATCTATGATCACTCACAATCACATGTGTTATGTCAGAGACGGGATTACTGGTGGTATTATTCTGAAATTGTCCATGATTGTCTGTTCTGTTTACTTGTTGTCCATGAGCCTGTAACTATGTGCCCCGCTTTTTGGAGACCTCTGCTGACATTACAGTCATATTCAGGGAACTAATTTTGCACAGCTTCACAATATGCATCTAACCACTGTTGTATATAACATCCCCAATAAATGTCTTCTCCATTGTTCATGGCAGGTTGCTTATATCACAAAGACATCTTCTCCATTGTTATGTCACCTTGTGTGACAGTCACATAATATACATCCTCACTGTGCAGTCCGTTTTGTATAATGTCGATGTGTGATTAGCATTCCTGCTACTACTGTCTTTGTTTACATGCCCTCACCTGCTGTACATTAAGATGTTTTGCCCGTCCTCTTTCCCTGTGTTCATTCCTACAATTCATCTGTATGTCCCTATTCAATACACACACTTCCCCTGTCTTTTGATTTTAAATGACAGTCCATGTACCGTTATGGATCATTTACACAACTTTTGTTCAGTATGCCTTAAATCAGATTCCACAACTCTGCACTGTATACACTGTCATATAATGTGTTTGAGTTATATACATTGTTAGATTATTAACTCTGGTAATCATTGTGGCATTCTGCGCAATCGCACACACCAAGTTTGCCCATAGGTAAACAGATCTATATGTCTGCTGCTGTCCATGTTGTTTTACAAAGTTTCCTGGCCAGCCACACTGTTGGTAGCCATGAAACCATACTTGTTTACATTGAAACGCAGTGAAAGTCATGAATATGTAATTGGCACTGCTGCTCCCACACAAACATGTAAACTCTGTGGAGGCTTCGCGCGAATCCTACTTGAAATTTATTGAATACCAAGTTTTATTTTTATGGAAATTTCAATATAGAACTAACAGTTCTGACTTTGATTCATCCTCTATAGATAAATCAAGCTTTTATCTACTTAAGAAAGTGGTTATAAGAGAGATTTGAATTTAAGCTACATCAGCTAACCATCTGATCATGTTATTTTTAGATTTACACTGAGAAATAACTCGGGCTAGACACGAGATGCAAAAAATGAACACTACGATATAAACACTGTACTGGCTGGAGTGCTTAAATAGTAGCACTCACTCCTTGCATTTATATGCATACATCCTCTATCATTATTATTAATTCCCTGGTTCCTATCTTGTACTAATTTTATTAACGTCCCACACATGACGCATAGCAAGCTTTGGAATAATAAACACTACAGCTAAGAGCTTTTAAAAAAAATCTTATTCCCCAACCTGGAAACAAATTAGTTATCCATGCCATGGTGAGCCATCAACATCTTTGGCACCTTGTAAGTTTACCCAAATGATCTTTAAATCTCATTTCACTACCTGAAATGATTATGCAGTATTTTATCTCACACAATCTCCCCTTTTTCATGGAGAATAAATACTTTTCAGTTACCTGTGCTAACTCCAGAAATGCCTATTTATTTGACATCTTTTCACAAAAGTCAGGATTTGATATCCATGAATCCTGCTGCATATAACAGCCATTTTGCATTTGCCCTCATTTCTTCACTTACACATGCCGATTTGCAATGACACCTTCCCTCTTTTCATCCTTACGTGTATTAAAATCATGTCTTTTGTATCCTGTTGTTTTTAAACAAAATATGCAACATCCTGTTAGTATTCTTTCATTTTTATATTCGTTGATATTGTATCTATTAAAGTCTGGTCTGCAACATTCTGAATTTCATTAAGTAACCTTTACTGCTTGTTTTCTAAGGTAGTAGTAACACATTTAACCAATATGTTACAGTGAGCACATCACCTTACCCTTTAAGTTGATATCTGAAAACTGTACGAAGCTGTTAGGCCATATGCCCGTGTTATGCATATCATGAAAATCATATACATATCTTGTGCATGTTGTAAAAATCATATACATAGTTAGGGCATATCATAAAACCATATACGCATATTGCACATATCATGGAAATCATAGGCACATGCTGTGCATATCATGAAAATAGTCTAGTAAATGTAAATGTATACATAAAATGACATTAACAGACCTTTTACCAAATCTTTTTGCACCCAAATAAAATCTATTTGTTGACCAGGTAGGTTCACTAGACACACAGTCCCTTTTCAGAAACACCCTGAAAACAGTGTTTGGTTAAGTGACTTGCTCAAGGTCGCACATTAGGTAAATGATATTGCAGGAATCCCATGTACCAGAGGTACTGCAGTTACAGCTTTAATCCTCTGTGCTAATTTCCAG
The DNA here is from genome assembly GCF_019279795.1 of Protopterus annectens. NCBI lineage: Eukaryota > Metazoa > Chordata > Ceratodontiformes > Protopteridae > Protopterus > Protopterus annectens. The sequence continues at coordinate 278,804,097 of NC_056741.1, forward strand.
ACTTACTGCTGATACTCTAGTCTTCAAGAAAAGAAAGCAATCAAATCTGTTTTAATATATTAATTAGTCCATTTATTAATGTCACTATAAAGTAAAACTACAAACACTTAAAGTTTCTCACACTTTCTAAGTATTCCTGATGCACAGACAAAAATATCTATTATGCTGTCTGATGCATCACATTCAACTCTGCAAGCAGTGCTGCTACTTTTTGTCTCATGATTTTCTAAATATTTTCCATTATTGTTCACTGACCATTTATAACTAGGTTATCCTTTCTCCCTTTGTCCATAATTAATGGATTAATTAACTACTCAATCCAAATTTACTTTCTTTAAAAGGGTTTGAAAGTTACTTATAGCACATTATTAAACTAATGCAGGAAAAATCTGAATGCCTTTAGAATATCACCCTATCTAGTTCCATGTAATTTCAGGAAAATTACTTTTTAGTGAAAATTCACTCATATACATATGTGTAAGATAATCTGGACACAATTACAATATGTTAGTTACCACTGCTTTAAAAGCAACTGCTGATTTTTCTTAGTTACAGCTGTCTACATGAATGAATGCTTTCATATGTTTACCCACAATTTTACCACACACACCAGTTGACTGCAGAGAGAACAGAACCCCTACCTAAGTACACCGACTAGAGACCTCCATATTTAATGCAATTTTGCATAACTCATGTCAATTTTTCTTCCCAAACCATGGAATAAGCATGAAAGCATTGTTTCTAGTCTCCTTACACAAAATAAGTACTTTTACTGGAACTTATTTTATATTGCAGAATACCTAAGCACTTATTTGTCAAATTAGCAGTCACTGGTTAGCCAGGAATTGGACCCTGAATCTGCAGCTTTACATAACTTGAATATTTTACTTGGTTTTCAATGTAAACACAACACACTTTGTAAATTTAAACATTGCAGTCATACAACAGCTTATTCTTATTTACCTTTTTAGCTTCAAACTCTAATAAGTAACAGAAAGAACAGAAGTTTTCCTATTACAATCCTTTGTTTTCCTTGTTTGTACTGATTTGTTTAACTGTGGTTATAATTTAGAACAGCGATGACTCACCAAGCCTATTGTTTGCATCATGTGGTAAACCATGATTGTTTTTCAGTAAAATACAAATCCAACCAACACCATACCAGTAATGCATCTTTATTGCGATCTGGTACCTCGGCCTTTCGCCTTCAAAGGATCACAAATACAAAGTGCAACCAACTGTTTTTTATACAGAAAAAATTATGTCGATCAGCACTAATTATTCAATTAACTACATTAATTAATTCAATGATTATATTTTAAAGTGCTTACACAGTATTTTTCTTATGTATAAAAAATATCAAGACTAAAATACCTTCAAGTTAAATATGCTTATGCTATAAAGTCCCACATATTTATTTTCAAATGTGTGAAACAAATATAATTTTAATTGCTTTCAAATACCTTATGCTTTGCCTTTTAAAGTGAACAAATGCTATAAATTGTATACATTTTTAATATATTTTATATAAATTCTCCTACTACGTACTAAAGTGCACATAATTATTCATAAGACATTTACAATTCATTATATCAAAATTGATAATCTGTTATAATTTAAACATAAAATTCATGCTAATATGAACAATAATATTGTCTCATAATACTGTACTATACATAAATTCTATTGTTATTCTTTAAATACTCAATTCTAGATTCAATCCATATGGTTTTAGTGTCTTAAATTTCAAAATCATCCTTGTCTCCAATTCAAGTAATTTTTGAACAAAAACTCCCCCACCTTCACAATTAAATGGTTTACCCAAAACACAAAACTTTAAACTGCCAGGGTCACCATTATGTTTTTCCAAAAAATGCTTGGCCACAGGACTAAATTAATTTTTGTTCCTAATATCTTTTAGATGTTCCAAGATACGAACACGAACCATTCTTTTTGTTTGTCCTATGTACCAAGTCTTGTGGCAAGAGCAACCTAGAATGTATACCACTCCCACTGATTTACAATTAAATCGATATCTAGCTGTGAAGGACACACCATTGATGTTAGTTAAATTGCTGATTCTTCCACAAACACTACACTGGCCACATGCATAAGTACCTACTATAGCATTTCTCTTTTCCTCTTCACCTTTATTAAAAAAGTTATAGTTTAATAACTCCTTCAAATTTTTCCCTCTTTTATAAGAAAAAATTATATGTTTGGGAAACATGAAACCTATATTCTCATCCTCATATATCAGATACCAATACTTTCTCACAATATTACTTAATTCTTTTGATAAAGGAGAGTATTTAGTGACAAAAAATAATTTAAACTCATTAACCTGAGCTTCACCATTATTTCTTTCTCTCACTAGAGAATTTCTTCTTTCTCTCATTAAGAAATTTAGTTTCTCCTGTCTACCTTCATATTGTCTATGTTCGATGTGGTATGTAATTCCTAGTACTTTATTCTTAGATAGTAATAAATGGTCTTTATTATAACCTCTCTTAACTAATCTTGATTCTACATTTTTAACTCATTATGCCTCTCATTAACATCACTGGTATGGTCATGAATTCTCTGAAATTCACCAAACGGTAATGACCATATCAAGTGTTCAGGATGCATGCTCTCTGCATGTAAAAACATATTTACAGAAGTCTCTTTCCTGAAAGGTCTATACCCTATTTTATCATATTCATGAAATAATGTTATGTCTAAAAAATTAATCTTGTCTCTGTTATATTCACAAGAAAAGTTTAGACCATGACCATTATTATTTAATTCCTCAAAAAATTCTAGAAATTCAGTTATTTCACCACTGCATATCAGTAAGAGGTCATCAATAAACCGCTTATAGAATACTACATTTTTTTGATAGAAAGAAGTTAAATAAATATATAACTTCTCAAAGTATCCCATATACAGAATGGCATATGAGGGCGCAAAAGCAGCCCCCATAGCCGTCCCTTTAATCTGAAGGTAGAAGTCATTATTAAAGCAAAAATAATTGTGAGAAAGGCAAAATTCCAACATTTGTATCAAAAAAGTGGTTCTAGGACCATCTCCCAACATATCCTGAACAGCTTCAAGCCCCCATCTTTTATTAATGTTAGTATATAATGCCTTCACATCTATAGTTACCCAATAATAACTGTTGTTCCATTTAACATTAGAAATTTTATCTAATAAATCTTGAGTATTAGAGATGTGAGCTGTAATCTTAGATAGGTGACTTTTTAAATGGAAGTCCAAAAAAGTATTTACATTACTAAGAAAGGAACCTCTCCCTGACACTATGGGCCTTCCAGGCGGCTTAGATAAACTTTTGTGCACTTTCGGTAATGCATAGAAGGTTGGTGTCATGGGTTTTTTAATAAACAGTTTTCCCACATCATTCTGGTTAAAAAAACCAAGGCGTTCCCCTCTTTCCAATAAATTCAACAGTTCAATGTTAAATTCTGTAATGGGGTCCATATTTAAGCACAAATATTCATCTTCATTTTTCAACAAATCATAAATCATTTCACAATAATCTGATTTATTTAACACAACCCAGTTGCCACCTTTATCTGCACATTTAAAGATAAATTCCTTTTTTATTTTTTTCATATGTTTCAGAGCCATCCATTCATCTTTGTTTAAATTATAGTGTTTAGGTACATTCTTAAGACTCTCCATTATAACTGTCATTTCTTTAAATACTATTTTGAAAAAAGTGGAAATAGCAGGTACTTTAATATTAGGTGTAAATGTGCTATCAGATGCTAAATGTGGAATAGTCATTCTCCCATATCCAGTGAAAAACATTTCATCATTGTTAGTCTTACTAAATGTGTTTTCATCTTCAAAATTCAAATCAGCATTTTCATAATCATAAATAGACAAATTTAATAAGTCATCATCCTCCTCAGTAATATCAAAATTGTCACTTGCTCTATCACTGAAATTCATAGTATTGTCATTATAGAAAAAAACTCTTAAATATAATTTTCTCACAAACTTTTTGAGTTCAAAATATATATCACTCAGTGAGGGAAAAAAAGTTGGCACAAACTTACTGCCTTTTAACAACACAGACCTCATAGCATAATTCTCAATTAAATGAGATAAATTAACCAAGCATAAGTTATGTTCAAATGATGTACTTACTTGCTCATTCCTTAAAACGGTTCCTACCCTTTCGCCCATTTCTCCCTCGACCAGATTTATTGGTCTGAAAGGAAGCATCAGTGGCAGAAACATTAGAAGGAGAGCCATTTATACAATTAGTTTCACTTTGTCCATTATTTGTAAAATTAGCAAAAGTCACATTTTTAATAATATTGTTCCTTTCCCGTTCCCCTGAGGACGCTGAAGTGCTGCGCTGTGTTCGTTGTGTTCGCGGGTTTCTTCTGACCTTTGATCTGCTACGTGGTGTGTCACGTTGCCATGAAAATAAGACTCCACTTTCGTAGTCCTTCATGTCACGTAAGAGCTTATTTCTTTTCCGTAGCAAGATATCTGCTTCCAATTTAGTGATTTTATCAGTGATTTTTACAAACTGCATCTTAAAACAGGACTCCCCCATCACCTCGTCCTGTAGATGCAAAATCTCATTTTTTAATTTGTCATGCGCTCTCTGGTTCCGTTTAATTAAAATACGGAGCCACTTGTTGGTACATTCAAGAGACGCTGCCTTCCATTCGTCTAATAGGTCATGTTCCTCCTCAGCGAACTCGGCAGCAGGTAGCTTGTCTATACGTAAACCTCTAGGTGTCAGGTTTAGATCTACATATTTTTCAAGAAGGCAAGTATCTAAGAATAAGGCTATTTCCTTATTCATAAGTCTCTCCAAGGAGCCAAAACGGTCATCTATCTGCTTGTTAATGCCCACGTTCCATAAATCCAAATTAGAATTGGAAAACTTTTTCTCTCTTTCACTTACTACATCGGCAAAGCAGGAGGCTCCTATTGGATTATTTAGTCCCAAAGCTCCCCTTGGTTGAGTCATTATTACTAGATAGGTGCTGGCAAAAAACGAACCAGAAATCCACAAACACTTACGAAAAACAGCAACTGTCAGTAAAACACAAATCCAACCAACACCATACCAGTAATGCGTCTTTATTGCGATCTGGTACCTCGGCCTTTCGCCTTCAAAGGATCACAAATACAAAGTGCAACCAACTGTTTTTTATACAGAAAAAATTAAGTTGATCAGCACTAATTATTCAATTAACTACATTAATTAATTCATTGATCATATTTTAAAGTGCTTACACAGTATTTTTCTTATGTATAAAAAATATCAAGACTAAAATACCTTCAAGTTAAATATGCTTATGCTATAAAGTCCCACATATTTATTTTCAAATGTGTGAAACAAATATAATTTTAATTGCTTTCTAATACCTTATGCTTTGCCTTTTAAAGTGAACAAATGCTATAAATTGTATACATTTTAATATATTTTATATAAATTATCCTACTACGTACTAAAGTGCACATAATTATTCATAAGACATTTACAATTCATTATATCAAAATTGATAATCTGTTATAATTTAAACATAAAATTCATGCTAATATGAACAATAATATTGTCTCATAATACTGTACTATACATAAATTCTATTGTTATTCTTTAAATACTCAATTCTAGATTCAATCCATATGGTTTTTCACTCCATCTAAAAATCAATGAAGTACTTCCTATGGTCAGTACATAATTATTTCCAGGAGATGTGCCTGTCTTATCTTTACATCTCCACCCTGTGAAAGTATATTAGAAAATTACTGGTTTCAATATCATACACATGTATGAATAATCCTGTCCCTCTTGTAACATTGATTCATTAAATCTACTGCTTACTCCAGTTTACCTAGGATGTTTACCTTGTGACAATAAAACCAAATATGAATTCAGTCAAAACAGCTTTTGCCAGAGAATATATCATGCACTTGATAATTTTCACTTGCATATTTCCTTCCCTTTGGCAATAATGTTATTTTAAAATAATCTGGTCTATGGCCATACTAAGTGGCATAATTTAACATTCTGGTATTTCAGAGCTCACAAATCATCCTGTGTGTGGCTACAGTATTTCTTTCAAATGTCAATGTAAATCATATGACACATGTTTATTATTTTCTTATTAACAAATGCACTCTGTAAAACTTACATTTTACTAAAAAGTCTGATTACTCTTAGTTTTGTCTGTATTGGAAATGTAAAAAATAAAAACTAAGTGTGTGTTTTGCAACATCTAAATGGCCTATTTAGACACACAAAACACCTATTTTTTTTATTGCATTTTCCAGAACAGGCAAAACATCTGTTACCAATAATGTAACAATCATTCACGCATGCATTTTTTGCAGTTAAATGATATGGTTCAAATCTCATTGAAAAACAGTAACCTGTAGAAGTAACGCACATTTCTTTTATTAAGTCTTCACAATTAAGAATGCTATATGGAATTAATTCCAAAGTTCCTGCATAAACCTTAGGTTGTCTTTCCCAATATATAGCGGGTACACAAATACATACAGAAATATCTTGAAACATATATTCTGTGTATGTGTGCACATGTGCATACATGCTTGTGTGCATCTGTAATTATTTGTACAGAAATCTGCGCATGCTTTTTTACCATAAATATCAGAACACATCAGCTTTCATGCAGTATGCATTTTTCCTGTGTTTGATTATCACAGTAAAATACCTTTTACACTCTGCAACTGAAGTTCTGTCATGAAGACAACAGTATAATATCAGCGCTAAATAAATATCTACACTGTATTCAGACAGAAGTAAAAGAAAATAAACCTGGAATAAACTCAAGTTAGAAACTTGCACATTTCCTCAGCTTACAGCCAACATCTGGAACTCATTACATTAAAACCAAACTGTCATTGCTGAAATCAATTTTCATACCAATTCATATGGAAATAAAACTTGTTTAAATATCACTCTTTTAAAATGTTACTGTATTTGGAACATGTGAAAAGAAGTAAAAGGTTATCAAAGTCTCTTTTTTTGTGCAAAACTTTCTTTTTCGCTTTTCTCCCTTACTTCAGAATGCAGTGTCTTCCAGGTAGTACAAACATCCCAGTGACTGCATGAAGCTTTAGGATTTATGGTTGAAAATAAGTAGAAAGATCTCTATTTCTGCATTCTACAGAAAACTAAATGCAGTCTATCTTTTGCAAAAGAAATGTAGAATGGATTCTTATATTTTTAAACTATCAATGTATGTACCCTATTAGTTCCTATCAATCACAGGTAAAGATTACCTGGTGTACTTTTTGTCATTGTTACTACCATTTGGCAGCGATTATTTTACCATTTACTATTCTAGACCACACAGCATGTCATTAATGCTCTCTCAAATTAACTTTTAGGGAAAATCCCTATGGAAATGTAGACAAACTAGCAATCCATGCATCTAATAACTAACACTGAAGGCGGTACCTGTACTTCAGATCTGTTTTTTCATGATGCATTCTTTTGTGAGCTAATGTCCTGTTGCCCCACCCCCCACCTGTCTTCATTCACCAAAGATGCTTTAGGAACTATTCATTTTAGCTAGCTTGAAGAGCTGGGATCCTATTTTTCTTTTTTTCTGTCATTGTTTACTACCCCCCCCCCCACCATGTGCATGTAAACTTTATAGGCAGATGTGATAACACATTAGGTATGTACCTTATTACCGTCTGTCAAAAAAGTGTACCAAGGCAAATCATTTATTTTCAGAATTGATTGGAAACATCTCACATGACCTAAACTAAATGAGACTAGACAATTAACATATCAGAATAACATGGAGAAAGATATTCTGGAATATTTTTTCCAATCATAATTCATATGTTTGATTGACAGTATTAACATGCAATTATTATTCAGAACATGTAAATTTCAGCAATTACTCATTACAGTCTTGGTTCTCATGACTTCATCTAAACAGTCATACAAACAAGGCTGCATCCATTATGGAACATGTAGCAAGACAAGATTGACTATAATATTCCTTTGTTTCATAACAAAGCAGTACTGTGAGCTTTATCTAGTTTGTAACATATAGTTGCTATAAACATGTTTATGTTCTGAAATAATTCTTCCAGAGAAAATCCATTCTGGCACTTATATTTTTTGATATTTCAATATAATCCTAACAACTAATAGAATGAGTGGTGGAGACAGAATTTTTGTTGTTCCTCAAGAAGACAAGGAATTGCTAGAATGCTGACATGGTAGCAGCAAATTTCTCCTGCTCTGCTATTTTTATATTTCTTTGACTGGAACTTTCAAAATAAAACTATCTTACAAACCATATTTGCAAAGATTCTGATACATTTAAGTATTAAGATAGTACAAAGAATTTTTTTAAATCTTTAATTTTTTATGTCAAATACATTACTGGAAATTATCTCTACTAAAAACTTTGAAATGAGGCATCTTAAAACCAGCTCTCAGGACTCTTCATTTAAAAAAGAACTGCAGTCTCTTCTCAGTAATATCCAGGAAATGCCATTGAAGATGGACAGAATAGATACTAAACTGGATAACTTCAAAGAAAAATGCACTAAGCAAATGGATCAAATACAAGAAGCTTTACAAATAAAGCCCAGATATCTGATATAGATGACTCATTAAATGATGTAGAAGGAAGATTGATGGAAGATGAACACAACATAGAATTCTTATTAAAAGAAAATACATCTCTTCTTAATATAGCTGATGACCTTGAACATAGGTCACATATAAATAATATCAGAATATTTGGTCTTCTGAGAAAATAGAAGGTAACAACATGACAAATTTCTTCACATCCTGGCTTCCCAAGATATTGGATTAACCCAAGGCAGTGTCTTTTGACATCAAGAGAGCACATAGGTCCCTGTCTTCTACACCTTCATCAAAAAATAAATCAACTCCAAGATCTACAATTGTCATTTTTTTCCTTGCAGGACAAGGAATTGAGTCTTAAAACTGCCTGGACTAAATTTCCTGTCAGAATTGATGACAGTATTATTCATTTTAACAATGAGTATTCCTCTACAGTTATTTTTAAAAACTACCTAACCCCCTATACTTCCCAGGACTTTAACATACTCATATACCTTGTCCATACTACCCTCATTAACTCTTGAACTGCAGCCCTTATTAATTCTGAGTTACAATCTCTGATAGTTTCTGCAGGCTTCACTTCCTTCTGGTTCTACCCACTCCATTCACCCTGCAGGCTCACTCCACTCCCCTACCCTACCCCCAAATTCCACCCACACCCCAGTGCCTCTGAACTTATACTCAACCACTCCTACTTCCTCTCTACCTAGTAAACACTGTCCCTTTCACCACCATCCTCTTTCTTCTCCCCCCCCTACTCACCAACGATCACCCCACCCTTCCCTTCCATTTTAATAAGGCAGTTCTCACTTCTATACCTTTCTCAACACCATATATCTACTTTATCATAGCATCAACATGGTTACAAAACATACATCCTTCTCAATGCAGCTATTACTTCTTCTGAACCTTACTTACTTCCACTACCTTACCCAGCCCAGCACCACAACCCACTCACCACTCCTTCATACAGCCAACTCACTCCCCACAACACACTTACAGTCATTTATCTCAATATCCCTTGGCCTGTATCCCATTAACAACCATCTATTTTTTCACTACAAACTAATCACTCCTTATAAAATCTCTAGCCCCCTTCTAACCTCCAAATCCCTCACAAATCTAACAATACACAACATAGAAACAAAGCAATCCAAACACCTTTTCAGCATAATCCAACATCTAACATCCATACTTTTGTCTGGTGATATACACCCTAACCCCGGCCCAAACACCCCCTCCTCTACACCTGCTAGTTTCTCTAAATGCCCAAAGCATAGCTAACAAAATTCCCAACCTGCATGCCTGGCTTCTCCACAACAAACCTGATATCGTAGCTCTCTCTGAATCCTGGTTAAAACCACATATAAAAGATGCTGAAATAGTACCACCTAACTACTCCATCATCAGAAATGACAGGGCCCACAAAAAGGGTGGTGGAGTAGCTCTACTCTATTCATCCTCCATATCAATTACTCCCTATAATAAACCCATTCTCCACTTCACCAATGCAGAACTAATACTGGCTCTATTTCAGTTAAATAAACACAAACACATATGCATAGCCTCCCTTTATATTCCCCCTGGAGACAATATCTCAGTGCTTGAGGATATCATCTCCTGGCTTTCTACCAATATCAGTAATGAAACAATTATCATGGGAGACACAAACATTAATTGGGCCTCCATTAAGTCCCCTACACACCCCATAAATATCAGCCTATATAATTACTCTCAGCTCATCAACTCCTCTACCAGGCCCTCTAAAGACTTCTACAGTGGTAGCACCCTAGACTGGATCTTAGTCTCTCACCCCCACTACTACCCTGATAGTGGAACTCTTCTTGATTCCCTCAGCGACCACCTTGCCATCTTTGCTAGGCATCTTCCTTCTCCCTTACAAGTAACTCATAATTACATCACCACTCGCTACCTAAAGAACTTCAATCCAAAAGCCTTCTCTGAATCCCTAAAATCACTTAGCTGGAACCCTTTAAAAACTTTATCCTTGGATAATGCTGTTGCACACTTTAATGCATCTTTCCTAAACTACTAGATAGTTATGCTCCCATAAAAAACAAAGAATAAGAAACAAAACCTCTCCCTGGTTAACAAAAAACACACTAACTACTATGCACCTTAGAGACAAAACCTGGGCACGTTACCAAAGAAATAAAACTCCTACCACCCTTAATGAGTTCAAAACACTTCGCAACAGAGTCAAAAAGCTTATCACAACAGATCGACAGAATTACTTCTCCTTACTTCAAAGCAACCATAAAACCAATCTACAAAAATTCTGGAAAGGTATCACTACCCTCCTAAAACCCGTCACAACTGAAAACCCAAGCCCTGACCCAAATGCACTAGATATAGATCTAGCTACCCAATTCAACTTTTTTTTCATAGACTCTATTTCCAAACTAACCTCATCCTTCTCTAACAACACTTCACCCCCTACTTCTACATCTCCTCTCTTGTCACCCCCTTCACCTCCAGTCTCTCATTTCCTATCATCTCAACCCCCACCTTTCTCCATAAAACCCATTCCTGCTTCTACCATAAAAAAACTCCTGCTAAAACCATGCACCAATGCCCTCGATAACATTACTTCATCTTACCTCAGCATATCTGCCAATGCCATTGCCTTCCCTATCAGTATCCTAATCAATCATTCTATCCAAGAAGGTCTTGTACCCCAACTCTGAAAAAAGGCTTACATCATACCCCTGCACAAAGGAGGCAATAATAACAATATTACTAACTTCCGTCCCATCTCCATCTTCTCTCCCCACTCAAAACTCCTAGAAAAATGTATTCATCTTCAACTCCTTCCCTATCTCTTAGACAACAATTTATTAATGTCCATCCAACACGGATTCAGACCCAGTCACAGCACTATGACTGCCCTCCTGTCCTTCCTGGAAACTGTGAATAAAGCCAGGGATTCTGGTTTTACTGTCTCTACCCTCTTACTTGACCTTTCTAAGGCCTTTGATACTATCTCTCACAACCTTCTCCTTACTAAACTGTCCAACCTATACCTATCCCCTCCCTCTCTCAACTGGTTCACCAGCTACCTCTCTAACAGGCAACAAGCTGTTAAGTGGAAAAAAGTAATCTCCTCTTTCCTTAACATCCCCACTGGTGTCCCCCAGGGTTCCATACTGGGTCCCCTCCTCTTCAATATATTCATAAATGATTTTTTTCCACTCGATCCCTTATGCTAACCTTATTCAATATGCAGACAATTCAACAATTATCTGTACTGCTACATCCATCCCCACTCTCTTAAAGCTGACTCAAGACACCTTCTCAACCACAGAACAGTGGATGAAAGACAATCATTTAGCACTCATTGTGTTAAAAACCAAACTTATGGTATTTACCCCCTCTAAAACCAACACCATTGATAGAAATCTATTCTCCATCATCAGTCAGAATAACAAACCTCTTGAATTGGAATCTGAAACCAAACTACTAGGAGTCCAGATCGATGACCAGCTTAAATTCAATTACCATCTACAAATAAACATAAATAAAAAAAACACCAAAAACTTGGCATGCTCTACCGACACAATCAATACCTCACTACATCTACTAAGCTCACTCTCTCTACTACATTTCTCATCCCTTCCCTCCTTTATGGAGCCCCTCTCCTAACAAACCTACAATCATCTCTCAAGACAAAACTGCCCTCTTGTTATAATAAAATTGCCAAATTTGCCTCTAGCCACAAATCATCAACCCATCACTGTGCATCCCTACACAAATTAAACTGGCTAGAGCTTCCCAACTATTTCTCCTATACTCAGCTTACTTATGCACACAAACTCATTTTCACCCCTCCCTCTGTCCCTCCCTTTCCTCTACCTTTAAAATGCACCACCCAGAAAGACTCCTAAGATCTAGCAACCAAAACCTAATAGAAGTGTACAAACCCCTTCGCTGTTCAGGACAAAACTTCCTGTCCTTTGCCCTGGCACACCTATGGAACTCCCATCCTCCCTCCATCCATACCACCACCAACCTCCCTGCCTTTAAAAAAAATCACTGCACTCACATCTAACATCCACATGGGAATGCTCCTGCTCCCACCCCTCATAGCCTATTCTCCACTTCCTACAGGCAACTATCTCATATATTCCAGACACCAACTTCATATTTGCATCTAGCAAATACTAAGCCAATTGTAAATAACTTGTTATAGTTCTCAAATTGTACTATTCCATCTCAAGAAACTGTATATTTACTAAAGCAATGTTTTGTTTTGTTTTCTACTAAATGTAACCTATTAATTTTATTGTAACTGCTATAATTTTTGTTTTGTCTTAGAACCACAAAAGATTTAATCTTAAACTATGATAACCTTTGTGTAGGAGCTTTTCTCCCCAGGACTCCATTGAAAATGGGTTCTTATTGGCCCAATGGACTATCCTGGTTGAACAACTGCAAATAAAAATAAAAATAAAACATAATAAATTTCCAAAAGGAAATGTCTTCTTCCCTTAATTAAAGAACTAAAGAAAAAACAAATTAAAGTCCATTTATTATTTCCTGCTATACTGAAGCTATTTCTTTCAGATGAAATGAAGACTTTTGAAGATTTAGATGCAGCTGTTTCTTTCTTAAAAGTCAATAATATTCTTGAACAAAATGAAGACATGGATTGGGCTGGTTATTACTTTAAAAGACAAGCTGATAAAAAGAAGAAGAAACTAAAGGACAAATTACATTTGTATTTAGGATTAATATAGCAAGCTTCACTTTCTTTTTTTCAGCTTCCCACACATTGAATTCTATATTCATATAGATTTGTGTGACATTCTTGCCAATATTACAAAGGGAAATCCTAATCTTCCTGCAGTAAATTATGTCTTACTCACTTATTAATTATATCAGAATTTCATATGGTAATTTAGTACTAATAAAATATTATTTCTAGGATAATCCATTTATACTAAACAAGTAAATATGTTTATTTGTTGTTAGTATTCTCATGTCATGCCCTTCTTCAATACCTAATGTTAGGTCACATATGTAAGATCCATGTTTTCCTTTTAAAAGTTAAAGCTTATATTTTGTCTTAGATTATTAATATTTTGCATTTGGTTAATAATTGTATATTGCATGATGTAGTGTTGATTTGTTTCTATTTTATTAGTATTACATTTCTCCATACTGTCTACACCTTTATAATCTATTATATTTTCCTTTCTTTTCTCTGTTAATCCTTGGATGTACATTTAATGTTTTTTAGGAGCTTTTGTGTATCTGTGGTCAGGATTATGATGCCTGTCTTGTTTCTGTTTGTCTTGGTTCTGTTTTGTTCGGAGATGGTATGGACAGTTGGGATTGATTGCTTTTGTATGTTGTGGTTAGACTTGTGATGTAGGTGTTGGGATGGCCTTGTGGACTTGGTGTGTGCTGAGAGCTTTTGTTTGCTTTGTAGACTTTTAGGAGATTTGATGGGTTGGATGTGAAAATTTGTGCTCGGTATGTGCTGTTCAAATAGAGGTTTCCATTGTAGCAGTTGTTTAGGTAGTTGTGCCCTTGTATGATGGTCTATTTGTTTTGAATGTCAGTCTTGACTTGGATAGAGAAGGGGGTTTGGTGTGTGTGGTGTGCTTTTTGAGCGGTTCCTCTGGTGGGTCTCCCACTGTGGCTGTTTGTGATGGTGTGCGAGTTCCATGAACAATTCTGATAGTGATTCAGTGATGCTGTCAAGATACAGTTTTTGAAGTTTCCCAAGTGTGTGCGTTGTTTTTGCTGAGCAACAATCAGTAGAAAGGGGCAGGTATATTTAACTCCGGTGAGGTCTGATCTTGTTCTTTCATAAGGCTTTAGCTTTGCGACATTTTATTTGTAGAAGTATTCCTCTAGAGGGAATTTGTGTTTGGGTGATTCTGATCTTGTGGAGCTCAGAGATGAAACAGATTCTCTCAATGTTCTGGCTGATGGAAGATGTGGTGGTAAAATTCAAACACTGCTTTAGCTTCTATAGCATGCTCCACCATTTTCGTTTTTCAGTAAGATTTTTGTCTGTTGTTCAGCAGTTTCCAGAGTAAGACGGGCTAGACTAAAAGTAACCGTATTAGTATTGCAAATACATCATGGGTAAATCGGTCTCAAGCATTGACAAATGGGCACATTTCTAGTTTCCTATCACAGAAGTGGACTCCCTTCTGACAAACCTGATACTCAGACAAAGTTTGTCATACTTCATCTAACATTAAAATCCCAAGAATTATAGTAGAGTTACTACAGAAATGCATTACTTCCTCATGATTCTTGGGAAAGCTTTACTGTGGATGAATGAAACAGATAGCCATTACTATTAAAATCCTTTTATGCAATGCATGGATTCTCACTATATTATTATATAAATATTTGAACATACTTTACCATTAAATCTCTGTAAGTGTTTCTTAGTTATACACATGTGTTTGTATATATACATTAAAAATCTATATTTTTTTCTGTATGGTAACAAATTTTAAACATTTACATGCTTTCAAGAGAATTTAGTTGGTGGTAATCCTACAGGTTAATGGTTTGATTTAATGTGCCATGACACCAGAAAATGACTGATTGTCATTTCAGAAATATATAAATATTTCTGGCTAGACAATTGTTCGGTTGCAGTAATGTTCATATGTTTGTCTATTTGATATCACTCTTAACATAATCTGGAAATTGTCTCCTATAGTACACATAAGATCCTTCTGCTCAGCTCTTGGGTTTTATCTGTGCAGAATTACTAATACAATAGACTTCCAGAGCCACATAAATGACATTTTTTAAATTTTTAATCACATTCTTCAACTTTCATATTGGCACTTTTAGGGGATGTCATTATTTAATCTTTAGATATTCTGAGCTATTTTGTGGATGGTTATATATTCATAATTACTTCTTGCTCATAAATATTACGGGTATTTACTCTGGGATTATAAATTTAGTTTTATAATATTAAATGCTATTTAAGATTGTTATTATAAACTGCTAGTTATTTCTGACTGAAGCTTACATTCCTTTTAAGCTTCTGGTTTTTGGAGAAACTTGAGTTAGGGCTGATTTTTATTACTTTTCTTTTTGTCTACATTGTTGTTTATTATTACCAAATATTTCATAATAGCAGAGAGAATGTATTCTTCCTGTTTGATGGATGAGTTTGTTTAACAGTGCTGTATAAACAAGAAGTTTTAGACTCCAAGGAATGTTTGAATGGTTGTTTAACTTTATGTCTAATAGTAATGAAACCTATATTTTTGGGGGGCATCCATTACTATTATTTTTACTTACAATTTGAACATTCTAAATTTCAAGTGTTTCACAATGTTACTTATACATTTCTTGGTTTGTAAAATGATTATAACATAGAATTTTTATATAGTAGTTATGATATCTTTTTTAGTTATATGACATATTGCTTATGCCTTACATAAAATGCATTTCTTCGAGCATTAATGGTTTAAATAACGGTTGTAAAAGAGGGAATTTAAACAAATGTGTAAAATTATTTAATGCTCAGATTGTCTTTCTTCCAGAAAAACATTTATTTAAAAATGACTTATATAGGCTTAATACTAAATCATATATGGTGTTAAATAATTCTCCTTATAATCTGTAAAAAGAGGAATGGCCATTTTATGGAGAAATACTTTACCTACGTCTAAGATCATTAGTTTTTTTAAGGATAATAAAGGACTATTTTGCTCAATAATGCTAGAAATTAACATGAAGTTATACACCCTTATCAATTTATATTGGATTCCTGGGATAGGGATTAGGACTGTTAAACAACATTTAGATCTGTTTGTTCAGACTTCAAGGGGCAGTATTATAGTAGCTGATGATTTTAACTGCATTTTAAAAGAGGAAGCTAGCAATGCTGTTGAAAAAAGGAAAATTACTGCACCAGCTAAAGAATTATTAAAATTTATATATTTAATAAATATCATAGATATATTTGATTTCTTAGACCCAAGTTCTCTTTTGTTTACTCATTGCTCTCACAGATATGGCTCTCTGGCTAGGATTGATAGAGTTCTTATTTCAAATGATTTAATCAATAGGTTAGATAAGGTAACAGTGATATCTTGCCCATAATGCTATAACGTTTGATCTTCTCTTGAAAAGTAACAATAATATTCCTATAAAATGGGTCTATATTATATAATCAAATGTTTAGCTTGTCGAACACCTAAACGTCAACAACTAAACAGCAAAAGCTTACAACCGAGAATGACCACTTCTGCAAATTTTTTCATAGGGAAAATATTTGCTTGGTCATTGGACACTAAAACAAACCTTCAAATCCTAATTAAGTGGGAGGCTTCACCCTCCTACACCCCCAATGTAGGAGGCTATGCCCCCCACACATCCCCCTAACTAAATATAGTAACTCCAAGATTGCTCTACATTGGGGAAAAGGGCAAATTCCTGATAACAGCCAAGCAAACTTTTTCCCTGTGAAAAAATTCACAGAAGTGGCCATTTGTGGTTGTAAGCTTTCGCTGTTTAGCTGTTGACATTTAGGTGTTCGACAAGCTAAACCTTCACTGTTCTAATATAAAGCTTATAAAACATATCCCTGCCTACATAACTAATTTAAAAGAATTCAATGAATTTTTCAAAAAGGAAGTGCAAACATTTCTTGAAATTAATACTAATAATATTTCTGAGATATATATTTGGAATGCATTATTTATTTTTTTATTTTATTTATTTTACATTTGTTGACCAAGAGTGGGGTTGGGAGGGTGGCCTAATGGTTAAGGTGTTTGCCTTACAAACACAAGGTGCAGGATTTGAGTCTTACAAGGGATAATTGGCTAGGCTTAAAATGGCTCACAAGGGCAGTCAGCCTAGTACTAATCTATGAACCTATGAATCTATGAGAGTCCAACTGGATTACAAGTCCATTTTCAATGGAGGCCCAGGGAGAAAAGCTCCAAGAGAACAATTGTTTAGAAAACATAGTTTTAAGAACAGACTTTTGACATACAATTTCCATAGAAGAGACTTTGACATACATATTAACTAACAGATAGGATGCATTCATTCTCTACAATGTAATATTAAATTTTAGAAGATATTTCTAAGTTTAGGATTCCTGTGATAAATTTACTATCAGAGTAAAAGCAGAGAGATGTAGAATAAGCCTCCAAGAGAGCAGATGATGCTCACTATAGTTGAGAAGGATAACAAATTGATTCACTATATGTCTTCACCTGGTTTTAGCTGAGAAGGATAACAAATTGATTTACAATATGTCTTCTCCTGGTTTTAGTTGCTTATGGAGAGCTCAACATTGCTGGGGTAGTTTTCTCTAACTCCTGGAGAGCAGTAGATTAACAATCCTAAGTGGGTACAGTACTATGACTGGTTGGCTTAGCAGAGTTACTTAAGTTAGGTGAAGTGTTCTAATGAGACATTAGCCAGGGGGAATACAGGAGCACAGTTGATTATTCAAAAAGTGAGTTTTTACAAGTTTCTTGAACTGTGATGGGGATTTGTTTTCAGTTTTGTGAGCAGGAAGGGAATTCCAGGTTTTTGTTATACAGTGGCTGTAGACAGACTTACCAGCTTCATTGTTATATTTGGTTACTTTGAGGAGGTTTTGTGTGATAGACCTCAAGGGCTTGGTGGTTGTATAGGGTTGCAAAAGATGTTGTAGGGCTGGTGTGTTTTCAGGATTATGTATTATTTTGTGGGCTAGTGATAGTTGATTGAGATGAAGTAGTAGTGGTAGTTCTAGCCAATTGAGTTTTTTTTAAACATTCACAGTGATGTGTTCTGATGGAAGAGGTTGTAGCAAATTTGGCTGTCTTATTATAACAACTATCAAGTTTGTTTAGGTTGGATTTGTGGAGATTTTTAAGCATGGGGGAGGCATAAAGTAGGGTGGATAGTAGGTGAGTCCTCACTATTGTAGTTTTGGAGTGGTCAGTGAGGATTTTTTATTGCGATACAGTAAGCTAAGTTTTTTATGTACCTTTTTATGGTTATTGAAATATGTAGGTCAAATCTAAGGTGATTATCTCTTTCAACCCCTAAGAGTTTGGTATGATTTGTGGGGGTGATAGTGGTCTTGTTAAAGGAGGAGATGAAGAAAGAATCAGTGTGAGCTGTGGCTCTGTGGGAGCTAAAGAGTACTAGCTTTGTTTTACTTGGGTTCAGAATGAGCCTTTGGTTTGTAATCCAAGTTTCTGCTAGGGAAAAGCATTCTTGTGTTAGGGAGTGAAGTGTGTCAATTGATTTGGCTGCACATATTATGGTGGTATCATATGCATATTGCACTATTGAAGCTTTAGGAATACTGTTTGGGAGCTGATTGGTGAAGAGGGTAAAAGGAAGTGATCCCAGGATGGAGCCTTGGGGTATTCCTAGGGAGACTGGTAGGGAGGGGAGAGTTGGTTTTGCCACATAACAGCTTGTTTCCTTCCCTGTATGTAGTTTCTGAACCAGGAGATGGCAGGGGTGGTAAGGTTTAGAGTTGCTAGTGAAAGAAGGAGTTTATTGTGGTTAACCATATCGAATGCTTCGGACAAGTCAAGGAAGGTAGCAGATACAAGGAGTCCGTTGTTTCTGTGAGTATTGACAATGTTGATGAATTCTGTTAGTGTGGTGGAGGTACTATGGAAGGGTCTAAAGTCATGTTGTTGTGTTGCTATTAGATTATTTTCTAAGAAATATTTCATTAGTTGCTTGTGTATTACCCTCTCTAAAATTTTAGATAAAGGGGGTAGTATGGCTATAGGGCAGTAGTTATTGAGTTCCAGGGAGGATCCCCCTTTATGTAGAGGGATGATATGTGATATTTTCCATAGCTTTGGTACTATACACTCAGAGATGGATCTGTTAATTAGGATGGAGACAGGATATGATATAGCTTCTGCAGCCAGGTGGAGGTATTCAGTGGGTAATTTATCTCTGGCTAGAGATGTTGGTTTGAGCTTGTGGAGTAGTTTTTCAATGGATTTGGTTGGTTCTGGGTGGAAGCTGAACTTGGGGCAATTATTAGTTGGGGGTGGGGGTGGATTTGCAGGGGTGGGGATGTTGTCATAGGGTTGGTTGTTTGCAAGGGTCTGGATGGTTTCTGTAAAGTATTTATTAAATTGAGTGGGGGTGTCTTCTTGGCTATCTATTTCTGGGGTTGGGGTAGTTTTACCTGGTTGTAGAATAGAGTTAATTGCTAGCCAAAATTTTTGTGGGTTGTTCCTGTGCTTATCCTGTAACTTTTGGTAGTAAGATGTTGTGTCTGTTTTGGTGAGTTTTTTGGCTTTGTTACATAGTTCAACATATATTTGTTTGTTCAATTGGGATTTACTTTTGAGGTAGTTGGTCCAGACCTTGTTTCTATTTTTTGAGGAGGGATTTTGTATCTGGGGTTAACCAGGTGGCATATTTAGTTTTAAATCTTGTTGTTCTGGAGGGGGCATGATGGTTAAGGGTGTTTAAGAAAGTAGCACTGAAGTATATTACAGCTTCATCAAGAGGTAGGTTTTTTAGGGGGTCCAGCTGCACACTTTTAGGTCGTTTATAAAGTTGGAATGGTTAAAGTGTTTTTGTTTCTAATTAGGCATGTAGATATTTTGGTCAGCTGTGGTGATTTTGATCTGAGTAAGAATGTGGCTTATTGGTCACTCAGGGTGCCTGGTAGATATCAGTGATGGGTGGGATATGAGTATCCAATCTGGAGTGGATTGGTGTTTGGTTCTCTTGTCTGTTCTTGTGGGAGAAGTGATGAATTGGGTTAGGCCATGTAGGTTAATATGGGAGAGTGGGTTATGACTAGAACAGTTTTTCCATTCAGTATTAAGGTCTCCTAATACTATGCTTTCCTGGAGGAGGGAGTTATATATCCATTCTAGGAGTTTTTTCTGTAATGGGGATATTGTTGCCTGGAGGGATGTAGCATCCTATGATGTTGATGTGTTTACTGTCATTAAGTTTTAGTTTTGTTTGAGTGAGTTCAACTTTATCGAGGTCTGGGGTTATGTCTACTTTCTCAAGGATGAGGTGAGGTACGATTTATACAATATAGCAACCCCCCCCCCTATTTTTTACCTATTCTATCACTAAGTTAACCAAAGAACTAAAAGCATACCTATATGGTAAAATTATTTCATAGTATTCTCTTAAGAAACAGCAATGCAATAAAGAATTAATTGACTTACAAAATAAAATAGATACTTTAAAATGTGATTCTCAAAAAACAAATACAATACATATAAAAAGATAAGAGAGTTGAATGATAAATATCTGGACAACCTAAATCATAAAACTAGGATTAATCTAGAAAGGATTTAGTTAATTTTTCTGTTAATCCTAAATTAATACATAGGTTGTAAATAAACAAGGTAATCAATAATTCCAATCCTGTTAAAGAAATCTTCTCTTCAAAAGAAAAGAGAAAGGTTACTGATCTGGAAGATATATTGGCTGAGTTTAATTATTAGTATAGTACTTTAAATAATAATAACTGTCCTTTGGATTCTCAGGAGGAAATTAACAAATTCTTAAGAAATAATAAAAATAAATTAACTGATCAAATGAAAGTAATTAATAAACCTATTTCATTTTCTGAATTAAAGGCTCAAATTAATGAATTAAAAACCAAATAAGGCATCAGTCAGTAATGGTATTATTCCAGAATTTTACACGTTATTGCAAAATTATACATTTGCCATACTACTTAAAGTTTTTAAGTTAACCAAGGAACTAAAACGTGTCTCTCCTTCTTGGAGGTACACTGTTATATCTCCAATTTTAAAGCCGGATAAGGATTCAGTTAAATGTTTTCCTATAGACCAATTTCTTTACAAAATATAGACTATAAACTATTTATTTATGACTATACATGCTAATAGGCTAAAACAGTTTCTTCCATCCTTAATTAATGACAACCAGACTGGATTAATTTTGAATAGGAATTCTTATGATAATATTAAAAGAATATCAACTTTAATTGAATTTGCAAATAAAACAAATGAAAAGTTAACATTAATAACTTTGGAAATTGACAGAGTCTTTGATTTGGTAAATTGGAACTATCTCTCTCTTTGTTTTTTGAAGAAAGTAACTTTTCTAGTAATTTCATTCATCTTATTAAATTCCTTTATGAGAATTCTTATGCATATATGAAGATAGGTTAATATACCTCAAAATCAATTAACATTTTCAAAGAAACTAAACAAGGATGTCCTCTTTCTTCTAAAGAGTTCAAAAGGGTAACATATCATATCTAAACAAAGAAAGTGTGAAACAGTCAAATAAGGCAATGGAAAGACTTAGGCTTGGTTTAATTATACTGAGTTATCTGTACAAAATTACTTAGAGTTCTTACATATGAGACTGTCTGACACTATGAAAGGTGATAGCTAGTGAAACATCTTAGTTAGGTGGAAGTGGGGGGGTGATAGTTACAAATGTATAATCAAGCAAAATGACAGACAGAGAGGCAAGCAGCATGGTCCAACATGGCAACAAGATGAAACAGCTTTACCATAGAAAAGGACTCAGGGCTTGCTACGTAGTCGCTACGGAGTTGTATTCTGTATTACAACATTTAGCTTCCTGTTGTATGTTTGTTACTTTATTCAGTGCCAAAATATCGATAATATTTGAAAAGTACTGAAAATATTCATTTTGGTGTAAAAAACTATGCACACGATGCAGTGCAATAGCAGATAATTATAGTATTCTTATTAATGTCATTACAAAGCACACAGGCCTTTACTAGGACCAGAACTCAGATCACTGCAATTTGGTTTCAGTTCTTGTTGCACCATGAATCTCTGCTACTATCAAAATAGTGGAAGCACATTTATCAGTGTGTTCTGATCCAATGCCATTTCAAGAAGCAAGCAGTTGCCTTTAAACAGCACCATACACATTTTATACCACAGAGACAAAATAAGGCCATTAATAAATGAATGAATTACTGCAGATTAATTTAGTTATTTTAGCAAAGATTTGTTAGCTTTACTTTTATTTATTGGACAAAAGAAGTATTATCCTTACAATCTTTGGCATACTGTAGCTTCACTTAGCTACCTTTGCAATATTCCTGCTTTAAGTAAATAACATAAAAATATGTCTGTATCTTTTGAAATATTGCAGACTTGTTAAGTTCATTTACCAATACTGTAACTTATGTTTAACCTGAACATGCAGCAACAGAAGTGAAAGCATTTACATCCATAAAACATTTGTCATTATTAATTCTTAGAGCCTGACACATAGGCATGAGGTGAGCAACCAATGATGTCAGAACAGCTTACAGGGCTTGGCACAAAAGTGTTTATAAGCTGAGTCACAGTATAGGAAGTATTGCTATGAAGCAACCTAATAGTAACATAAACAAATATTGCACAAGTGCCTACAGCAACATAACATTACCTGTTTAAAGTTTGTTACCTATGGAGAAAAAGAGTACAGATTCAGAGAACAAGAGTTTAGAAGCTGTTCTCATTTCAACAAACACTTTGAGGCTAAGAAAGATACTTCGCCATGCATGTAATACTTATGTAAATGATCCTATGCACTGGTCCTCTCTCTCTCTCCTTTTATTTATTATTATTATTATTGTACTACAGCTAAACATCATTTGCCTTTTATGCTTGTGACTATTTACCTCCTTTGATCTTCCTCCATATAACCTCAGGATGCCATTCTTGACCAAGGTGTCCCCATTCTGTGTAAGTGGGCAGCTGGAGTGGAGTATAGCTGAACTGAGGCAAAGTGGTGGATATTCCTCCCCCAGAAAGGAAAATTAACTGACAAGTTGTTCCCTTTTAATCCCATTAGGGTTCAACATTTTCTGTCTCCCTTCTTCTACACTTCTTTCACCAAAATGAATGTGCATAGATGTCAAAGCCTCTTATGCATGATCCTGTGGTAGTACAATAAAAGTCTTGACTTGCCACTTATCCTCTTGTTTCACTAGTGCCACAACTCTGGACCCCAGTCCTTTCTCCTTCTGTTATTAGAAATGAGCTTAGTTAAACAGCTGTTTCATTTTTCCTTCCCATCTGGCCCTTTCACAACACGGGTATGCCATCAATTCTGGATCAGTAGTATCTTAATCAAATTATTTCTCTGTATAACAGGGCCACCATATTCTTTTTTACATCACCTTCAAGATCAAGGCTTTAAAATCTGTGAGCCTCCACATTCCTCAAAGAGTCTAATTATTTCTGCAACAAAACCTTACACATATGTTCAGTGATGAAGATAGATAAAATTACTTTTTTACGTTTTTGAAAGCTTCATGGGGCATAAGCAATGAACCAGATTCAGAAAACATTACCACATCATGATAAATTAATTTGTTCATTGAGCAGCCACATGTAGGATGTGTGTGATTCAGAAAACCAAGCTACATGATGTGGCTAGCTCAAATAATGTGGTCAGTCCTATTATACGTTAATGTCTGGGTAGTGAGATCTTGTGTATGATAGTAAGGCAAAACAAGAGGGTGGGGTGATTCAGAGACATTTAAATGCTGTGCAGAGGAGCTTCATCTGCAATGTATTTGAACTTGGCCATGTGCACATGTTAAGCTTGAGTAAATATGAGAATTATGTTAGGGGTTGCCACAGCTATAGAAAATGTGTATCTGCAGGAGGCTGTCATAGTAGCTGCTATACTGACAGTGCGCAACATCTTCCTGTAGGTACAAGGTCATCCATCCATGCCTAACATTTCATGGACTCTATAACACCAACATTCTGGAGTGGTACTGTGTTGACAGGGACATCATCAAACAACAGGGAGTTGTGGAATACCTATCTCAGTTGGTACCATGGTATGTGTAGCTTTACATACATTAGCTACTGAGACCTTTCAGTAACCAACTGGGGACACAGTGGGGAATATCTCATGTGTCTGCCTTGAGAATACTCCATCAGTTTCTTGATGCCATGCTTCAGCATGTCTATATGGTTACCACATAGCCCCAGAGGAGAAAGTCAACAATATACAGGTTTTCTGTGATATAGAAAGTCAATAAAGGTCCATACACCTATAGGCAAAGACAAACCAAGCCAAACCAATATGGTATAAAGTTTAATACAAAATATCCACACCAAATAAGAACTTTTGTTTCACCCACGGAAACTTCATCAGACCTTTTCCTCATTTGGGAGGGTACAGGTGTTGAATTGGATATGTTCTTTAGGAAGTAAATGGGACATATGAGTTCTTGAAAGTTACCATGAACCATTGTGTCACAAGAGTTGAATATCTGGATGTCTATGTGGAGAGGTTATGTGATGGTTCAAATAATACAGGAGTATATAGAAAGACATGCTACGGGAACACCTATTTACATAGAAGTAGCATGCACCCCCCAATATGTGTTCAAGAACGTTATTAGAGGCCAAGGAATGAGATCCTCTAGGTTGAATGCATCTGAGGAAGGATTTAACCATGAGATAAATATATTGAAGAACAGGTTACTAGATAGAGGTTATGGTTCCATTGAGGTGGATAGGAATTTAGGTGGGGTTGGACAACTAAGGCAAGATATAGCCAAACTGTATTATTCCCACCATTCAGAGGATACTGAGAGTATTAGGAATATTCAATGTTTTAATACCATCAAAGTCGATGTATTATATCACAGATAGTAACCCAATTATAGACATAGTTAGGAAGAACTGGTGTGTTTTGACTACAGATCCTGAAGCTAAAGGAGTAGTAGGGGATAATCCAAGTTTTTTGTTTAAAAATAAACGTAATTTAAAGAGGTTATTTATGCCGCTTTAGAGACAAGGATGGAGGTGATGTATGTATTAAGGGTACACATCCCTGTGGCCACTGTAATGTTTGTGAGTATCTGAAGACTTCAGGATCTTTTATACATCCTGATACTGGTCAGAGTTTTCATTTTGAAATTAGTGCAAATTGTAAGAAATCTCATGTGGTCTATTTGGCCAAGTGTGTGATCTGTGGGTCAGTTTATGTCAGGAAGACCGACAGACCCTTTAAAGATAGAATAAGGGAACATGTATATCTAATTAAAGTCAAAACAACCACTAATGCCCTATCGAAACATGTTATAGCAGAGGGGCAAGAGCATAGGTTTAAGGTTTTTAGTGATGGATTTGTTTAAAACAACTGTGAGGGAAGGTGATATATGAAACCTAACTGAAAGTAAAGAAGTTAGGTGGATTTTAAGGCTTACAACAGATATGGGTAGGGGCCTGAATGAAAGGGCTTCTATTAAGCCCACTTTGAAGCCCAGGAGATTAAGTATTAAGTAATATCTGCCCTAAACATATGTATTGTGCTATGTATGCATTTTTTAGTTGTATTTTCTATGCTATATATACCATGTAACATCTATCCCAAGCATATGTATTGTGTTATGCATGCATTTTTTAAGTCACATTTTCTATGTTTTATATATATATATATATATATATATATATATATATATATATATATATATATATACTTCTTATATGTTTTATATTTTGATATATATGTGTTCTTAGTTTAAAAGTTCTTTGTGGGTTATGTGATGTCTCTTTAAATGTTTCTTAGCATTGAGATGACTGGTATCCACTGATTGGTGCACTCATACTATTTAAATGTACTTGACCAGTATTTGTCTGTTTGATGGTCTGAAGAAGCTCCTAAGTGAAAGCGCTTACCAGTTTTGAAATAAATAGATTCCATGGACTGCATGGTTGGAGTACTGCTTTGCTGCTGATTTCATTCATTACTTGTTTTTACTACTTAAGCAGTACTACATTTGCCCTGGAAGGTGGGTTATTGTACTTTTCAAAACCATAATTAGACATGTGACTGAGATTTTACATCTATAAACATGATAAAACTGATATTGTACTCCCTCACCCCTTGTGCAGAAAATTGTGGCTATTGAATCCACAATATACCTGAATATCATAAGTCAGACACATTTAATGAAGTTTTACAGTGACTAAGAGATAAAGATGTCTTTTTAGCTACTGATACACTGAAGTAGGACTACATACCTTGGGTATTCTGCTGTAATATCCAGCACCTAACTGTGGGACTCTGTGGAGGTGGTACTGCCTTTAAGAAAGGCCAGGAACTCCTCTGTTTCCATAAGAGGTAGTTTACTTGATGACCCACCACCTGTTGCCCTATGTTTCCGTGCCACAGCTTCTGTAGGTGGCACCATGGATCATATCTGTGGCCCTGCACTGGATCATTTTTTACCTGACATCCTGTCCATTAACAGAAGTCATGTTGCTGTTGCTGAAAATGATCTCATCCCAGGTGCAGTCAAGTTAGAGCTGATCAGCTGCATGGATATCAAAGAGCTATGGGTCATGAAGACAGTGGGCCTGGAGTACAGTATCATGTTGATGGAGCAGCACCTTTTTCCTGACAGCAAAAATACCAAAAATGTTTCAATGTTTCACTGAAAGTACTTTTGGTGAAATTCAGAAAAAAATCTTTTTTTTTTTTTTTTTTTTGCAGGCAGCAATCCCTGTACCCCCTCCATGTTGGAGGACACCCCCTATAGCCCTGAACTTAAATATACCTACTCCAAGGTCACACAACAGTGGAAAAATGTGAATTCACTGTCAGAGAAACTGCTTTTGGTGAACATATTTTCTGATGTATCAATCACCAAAACGGCTGTTGCTCTACTAACAGGTTCCCCTGGAATACCACTTTATTCCCAGCATCAGAGAATTTGGACTTACAGGTGGATGTTGAGATTCAGTAGTTTTTTTTTTTCTTTTCTGGGTGCTGTGCTTTTTAGGTATCGCTGTATTGCTATAGAAAACAGTAGAATTAACAGTTTTTTTCCCTGTATGAGCCTTACAAATCCTAACACCACTACTACTAGTATCCTAAGTCATACAGTATGCTGTTTTTGTGCCTGACAGTTGCATATCTGTATCCACACTCTTCAAGTAAATGTCAAGCATCTAGGTTTACTAACCACATACTTCTCATAAAATAATCACAGAAGTGCAACTGATCAAGGAATCATGACCATTAAATTAGCACTATTACAAACATTGTGGCTAATAACACGTGCACAGCATTCAACACTAAAATAGTTTTAAAGACTACTCAAATATGAGCTCAGGGGTCTGACTCCCATCCAGCTTAAAGGAAAACTCCACCCTAGAGCTAAAAACAACTCTTTTTTTCACTCTGTCTTTGTTCCTGACCTATTTTAACACCTCAAAATCAAGTGCTTTATTTGTAATTTTAGCCTGTTTTCCACAATATAGCTACCAATGGGGCTTGATGTATCAATATGATATTGTACTACTTCACCCCTTTCTCTTTCCCATAATACCTTGTATGACTCATGCTAGGCATAAGAAAGTAACTTTGAATTCCCATGTCATTGACATATAATGGGATTTGGGAGGGTCACTGTTATTTTCTTTACCTTCTATAAAAGGACTGCTTCTTTTCTGTCCCTAATCACCCTCATTTATGTTTGGCTCAGACCTTGTTTTACACTATACTTAGAATGTATCCAGCTACAGCCAGAAAAGTAACTAAATTGCAGGTGTTTGTTCAGGGTTTTCTTTTGTAGTCTGAGGAATTGATTCTACAAAGATCTCTCAGTGCAGTGACAGTTTGAATGCCTCTGCAGTAGTGTGGGTGGTGGGGACTCTCAATTCCTCTTGAACTACAAAAGAAAACACAACTGAGGCAGGAACTCGCAGCAACAATAGACACCCTATTCAACCTAAGCCTGAGTACCGGTTTCATCCCAGGATTGTCACCATCATCCCTCTGCACAAAGGTGGAGTGTCCACCGATCCAGGCAATTATAGACCCATCAGCCTAATTAGCCTGATTTGCAAGGCCATGGAACACATTATCATGGACCACATTAACAAGGACATTGGCAACTTCCAAACATTTGATCCCACACACTTTGGTTTTGTCAAGAGGAGATCATGCCTGTTAAATGTGGTAGACTTCTTTGAGTCAGTCACCAAAACCTTGTATGAGGAGAAGACGGTGCACGCCACCTACCATAACCTGGCCAAGGCCTTCAACACTATCCCCCACTCGGGCATAAGAAATAAATTATCCCAGCTTGGTGTAAATCTGTATGTGACCAGATGGGTAGGCTAATTGGCTAACTGATAGAACTCACTCAGTCAAAATAGGGGAAGTTACCTCAAGTAGTACACCAGTAATGAGTGGCAGACCCCAGGGATTGGTCTTGAGGCCCCTGCTGTTTGGCATATACTTCTCCAATGTGCAAGCCAAAACCAGAGGTCTGTGGCTGACCAAGTTTGCAAATGACTGCATGCTGGGCACTGTCATGAATTCCCTTAGTGATGTAGACCTACTACAAGGGGGTCTCACCCAGACAAATGACTGGTGCCAGAAATACAGCCTCAAACTAAATGCCAAAAAAATGTAGCATCATCCCCTTTGGGGAGAGTGACATCTCCACAAATTAGCATATTAATAACATTTTAAGCATGCAAGCAGTTGTGAGGGACCTGGCACCCAAGTTGACAACAATATAACTTTTGACCACCATGTTGCCTCCATTGTACAGATAACTTTCTACATGGTTCACCTCATTAGCAAGGGTATTTCTTCCAGGAAGAAGAAAGTCATAACTTCCCTGTATTCCTTGCTTATCAGCCTATCATAGAGTATAATGCCCCTTTCACATGTACCTTGTGAAGCACATGCAGCAGCTGGAGAGACTGCAGAGGTTCCTGACCAGGAGAATCCAGGGCTTCAAACATCTGTCCTACATGAATTGGCTAAAAGCCCTGTCCCTCTACTCTATGTCTCATAAAGACTCCTCAGAAGTGATCTATGTCTGGCATACAGAGCAATCTCTGACCTCACCTTGATGAAATTGCTGCATATCCACAAGCCAAACTCCACTCATCTGACCCCCATGCAATACCTCAACTTGGTCTGCGATGTCAATAGCACTTGCTGATGGGAACATATTTGTCTCCCAAAGACTCCCCCCATCTGTGGAATAGACTCCCTCTCCACGTCAAGCAGAGTGCTTCATTATGCCTCTTTAAGGGGAACCTGGATGACTGGATGGGAAATAGAAAATACACCCCTGGGATTCCACCGATGTTCCTGCTGGATAGGGACATCGGGTGCTGACTTGTGGGAACATGGGATAATTTGTTGGCTAGGCTTATAAGGGCCTCAGGTTCAGTAGCCTAGTAACTTGCTATGATCCTATGATAACAGAATATCTATATTTTCTGAGGTTGCCACCCATTATGCAAATGAAATGCTGGTCAATGCCAATTGTTGTGCAGCAGATGAGACATGTGAGACCTGATTGGTTGCCAGTTCGCTGCCATTTTCCCACTGAGATTCTTCAAGCTGAGAAATTATGGCTGGTGAAAGAGAAGGAAGTGCTCCTTTTAGAACACACAGATGGTGTTAGAGGGACACAGAAATATTTATTTACCTCCTGCACAATCAGAGGTAATGCAGGAGAGATACAAAGGGCCAATGTAAAAGAGTGAGGCTTGGAATAGTCTAGCGCACTTTGTCACCCATGCAACTGGCATCCCACACACAAAGGAACAGTGCTGTTACCATCACAGTGACATGTGGCACTGCAATCCTGACCTCCTTAGCCAATGCAATGATGAAGTCAAAGAGCAAGCACCACCTATGTGTTGTACATATTTCGAATGGCACAGTATGCCATCCAAAAAATATTAAACAGTACTTTTTATATGTATAGTACTTGAAAATATCAAAGGAACTCAGCAGCTGTACAGGAGAAGATTGGAGTATCTCAGAGAGTGATGGGGAAGTTTACTTGCTTTATAATTTATTTTTTTAAACAAGAAACAACTTTATTAAATTATCAGTTATGATATAGGAATCATATATTTACATAAAAGAAAACAAGCCATATTGGCATATTTTCAATTGCAAGTGTTATACATCACTTATAAGCTATCCAGTCAACATCAGTCAAACACTGCAAAATTAATTCAATTCCTGCCTTCCTCTAAACCTCACTCCTTCTCCAAAACATTATTCTGCTTGTATTGCTCCCACAATTCCCATTTTTTCTATGTAATTTGCTTCTACTCTTTTCTAAAGATCCCACTTCCAGTTGTTTTATCAATATTACTGTATTCACTACTTTTAGTACAGTTGGTTTAGACCTTGATTTCCATTTTATAGTAACTGTTTTTTTTAGCAGCCACCTGAATTAAACTTAGCAAGGCCTAACTATGTCTAAGCAATTCCAATTCTGTATCATAGCTCAAAAAATAATTTCCTTAGTTACACCAATTTGCTCACCCAATGCTTCTGTTACAGTACTCTGCAGGGAATTTTTAAAGGCTGCCAACATATTACACTCCCAAAAAAATATGTTCCCAATTAACTCTTTCTTTCCTATCAGACCTTCAACATTTGGAGTCTACCTGAGGAAAAATTCTTTGGAGTCTGCTTGGGGTACAAAAATACCTATGCAAACACTTCCAAGCAAAAAATCCCAGACATAACAACATAAAAGTCCAAATTAAGTAGTGCTTCCTGCAATCCTTAGAATTACACTTGAGTGGTGACTAGCAAGTGTGTTGTGATTCAAAAACTGTAGCGGAGTTTTTAAAGTTACAACATATAAAGGAAATGTTTTGTAGAGAGTGGCAAGGCTGAGAAACTACTAAATGGGAAAATGGAAGAAACTAGGAGATCATTGGAATGAGCAACACATTAGAAAATACTGTAAAGATTGAATTCAGTTTTAAATTTAACTAATTAACAACTTTGTGGTGTGGAATATTACACCTCTAGCAACCTACACATTTATACTGCCTTCCAGGGCATTTTCTAAAAAATAATCTTAAAAGGCATGAATGTAAACAAATGTAAATATTTTGTAAGTAGTAAAAGCTATTAAAACTATGCAAACGGCAATACTATCAGTATAAAATAGTGCATTAATAATCTTTCCATAAATACTATAATATATTGCAATGCACACAAACTCAAAATTATATTTTTGTTAAACTTTCACAAAGAGATTGTTGCATCTTGGAAATTATACTACCTAGGCATATATTGTTAGAATATTTTTGTTAACCAAATGTAAGGTTTCAGATAGCAACAAGAAATTTCTCTGTGAGTGCGTGTTTATTGAGATATTTACAGAAATATGAAAACAGATGCTTAATTGTATAATTAGCCATCTAAGTAACATTGAATATCTCTAAAGATGTGAAACTTATAGTGCAGATATCAAAATCAGTTTTCTTCGGGGACATCCAAGGTTTCACCTGATGTCTTGCAACAATTTGTAAGTCATATTTTTTGAAATATTAAATACATATTGAAATATTGCTTATTTTCATAATTTCTAACAAACAACTAGCAATATCTCAGGTATGATGTGATATAAATGGACATTGACAATGAATTTCCCTTTCTCCCACTTTGACATTTCATTCCACACTCCTCAATAACACGTAAAGCTCTCAGCTATGAAAATATGAATATGTGACAAATTAAGTAATTTATCTACTGCAGGACATCCTAGATTAACAACCTTAGTGTCATTTTGTTAATCACTTTTTACACTTTCTAAAACAACCTTTTATTGCCTGACATATCAATTGCTTAAAGAAGCCAGGCCCAAAAAAGGTCTGGACTCCATAAGGAACTGTGGGTGTGTACATACTTAAATGTTCAAGAAAACATACTCAGGAAAAAAATATAAACATATTGTCTGGTTTGGACTAAAATAGTAGAACAGTGTGATCAGACTTGCAGTGCTGTATTTTGAAATGTGTGCATTATGGCTGTTGGTAGTGAGACAGAAATAGAAGTTATGTACTTACCATAACGTTCCATGTGAGTTGTTTATCTCGCCTTTATTCTCACTGATGGGTTGGAGCCGATCCTCGGCTCCGACACGGCCAATAGCAAAGCTCAAGGTTTGCCAGTAACTCGAGACCAGCCCCTTATCCCACCATGCACTGCTAGAATTACCTCGGATCTTGTTTGCTGCGAATAATAGTCTATACATCTATATACATGTATACAACCTATACATACTCTCTTATATATATCTACGAAGAAGAGTACACAAAGGGAAAGAGAAATATTGAATAACCAGGATGGCACTAGCCTCTACGTGAACAGTCAGCCAGGAGGGGGAAGGAGGGAGGGACGTGAGAATAAAGGTGAGATAACTCACATGAAACGTTATGGTAAGTACATAACTTCTATATGCGAAGTTGTTAATCTCGCCGATTATTCTCACTGATGGGTAGCGTCCCTAGCACCCTCAACCCTGGGTGGCTCATGGGAGTATGTTCTTCAGTACTGTAGAATCAAAGGAAGACCTGTCCCTAGAAGCCTTATCTACTTTGTAATGTGAGATAAAGGTATAAGGGTTAGACCAAGTGGCTGCAGTGCAAATATCGTCAAGGGGCAATTTAGCTTGAAAAGCAGAAGAGGTAGAGACAGCTCTGGTAGAATGAGCTTTTGGTTTGTGTGTTAAAGGCATGTTCACATTTTCATGAACAAAGGATATACAATCGGATAACCATTTAGATAAGGTTGTTTTAGCCACTGGATTGCCTTTTCTTGCTTCTGAGAAGGCTACAAAAAGTTGATCTGATTTCCTAATATCCTTAGTTCTGTCAAGATAAAATCTGAGCTGTCTGTGAACTTCAAGTTTGTGCAGCATATATTCTAAGTTGTTAGAGTGGTTGGGGAAGAACACTGGTAGTTTAATAACCTGATTGATGTTTGGCTCAGAACAGACTTTAGGTAAAAAAGAGGGGTTTGTTCTGAGAGATACTCTATCAGCATGGAAGATCATGTAGGGTGGTCTGATGGATAATGCTTGAAGTTCTGACACTCTGCGGGCAGACGTAATGGCCACAAGAAAAATTGTTTTCCGCGATAAGAATTTTAAATCACAAGAAAAAGCTGGTTCACAGAGAGGAAGAATAATTTGAGACAGCATAAGGTTTGAATTCCAGGGAGAAAAGGGAATTTTGATTGGAGGTCTCATATGAAGAACGCCTTTAAGGAAGGGTTTGGATAATTTATGGCTCATAATATTTGAGCCATCAAGACCAAGGTGAAAATTTGAGATAGCAGCTAACTGAACGCGAACTGTAGCAACTGCTGCCCCTTCCTTAAAAAGTTTTGTCAAAAATTCCAAGATCGAAGATAGCGGAGCTCGAAAAGGGTCAATGTTCTGCGCGTTGGCCCAAATTGAGAACCTTTTCCATTTGCTGCCATACAATTTCCTGGTAGATGGCTTGTGAGAGGACAAGATAATCTGTCTTGTATCTTCTGAAATTGAATGAAGCCTGGCAATTATTAGTTTCCCCTCAAGTGCTTGGCAGTGCTCTGTACAGACTCAGACACCTTAAGTGACTTTTTTCCTGTAAAAGGACTATATACAGAAACAGCTCCACTACTTAGTAATAATAACCATCCCCCCTGTCATGTCTAAAGGTCAATTCCCTGTGCTTTCCTCCTATTAACCTGGTGAACTTGGGCATTCTGAGCCAGTGTAGCAACTGCCTCATGTGCATAGACAACCATGGTGCCACAGACAACCCTCTCTCCTTACCACCCAACATTGAGACTTGTAAGAGATGCACTTATATATCCAAACTGGAAGCCATGTACTCTCAAGCCAAGACTGGAATAGCTGGTCAAGATGAAAAAGTCAACACCTGCACCCCACCACATGCAACACATAGCTCTCCAGAACGCCCACCATCGCAGCTCTCACATAAAAACACAAACCACACAGCCACCATCAAGGAGGCTCTTAATAGAAATATACCCAAACAGCAGAGACCTCCAAGGCAGAAACACACTCAACCACCACAACACAGCACAAACCACAGGACACAACTCACCTACACAGTGTGCCCCTCAAACAACTTGCCCAATACACTAATCATAGGTGACTCAATAGTGAGGCACACTAATGCCCCACTCACTAGGCTGAATAAGGAGAAGGTAACATACAGCTGTCTATCAGGTGCCAGAATCCGACACATAACACCTGCACTCAGGTCACTCCATAACAAGTACAGGTATGATTCTGTCACTGTCCATGTGGGTGTGAATGACCTGAGATGCACCTCCCTGGACTACATGAAAAGAGACATGGAGGAGTTCTTGGATTATGTGGCCCAGGCAGGTATGACCCTAGCCCTGAGCAGCATCCTACCATCATCCAGAATGATACCACAGTACAAGCAGAAAATGATTGACTTCAACAATTGGCTGTTTCTGGTGTCATTCTAAGGGGATCCAGCATCTGTCTGCTTGAAATGACATGATTGACAGACCTCAATGCTTTGCCAGAGATGGCCTGCATCTGTCACCCCTGGGTTTCTGGATACTGGCTAAGGCTCTTGCCACCCCTATAGTGCCTTTTTAGGCAATGTTCCAAAGACCGAATTACCACCGTAACAGCCATAAATAAATGCAATCTGAGGGTCATGCTGCTCAATGCTAGAAGTCTAAATCTCAAGATCTCCTTGTATGAAGCACTCCTCAAAATGGAGAACATCAACATGTGTGCTGTAATGGAGACCTGGCTTAAAGCAGCAAAAAGCACCCCTTTGCTACCAGGCTATAACTCATTCTATACCTTTTGGCCCCAGAACATGGACCGAAGCTCCAAAGGCAGTGGTGTCTCCATATTCATAAAGGATATGCACACCTCCAGACTAGTAGCCCAGCATAATGCATCTGAGATACTTCAGGTACAACTAACATTGAGTAAGACAGCAATTCAGGTTGTAGCCTGCTATAGGTCCCCAACCATGTCCCAAGACTCTCACTCCACGTTCCTAAGCACCCCGGAAACTATTAGGGTCCAACCCAACACTTTCATATTAGGTGACTTCAACTACCCCTCCATCCACTGAGAAAACGACTCATGCACCAATACACTGGCCCATCGCTTCCTGGAATTCATCTATTTCAATGCCTTGGACCAGCTCATTTTTACCCCACTACAGGAAGCAACATCCTTGACCCGGTTATTACTAACATGGGCAACCATTGCTCTACACCAATAGTCAATTCCTCCCTGGTTAGATCTGACCACAAACCAATCACCATGGAAATCCACATCTCACCCACACCCCCAGCAAAGGTAACCACCATGAAAAACTTCTCAAAGCTGACTTTGGGCTCCTAAAAACAGAGGTGGCTAACTTCATGGCACCCATGTAAATGGAAAATAGATGCATGACTGCTGAATCATACACTAATGCACTGTACAAACACATACATAAATGCATGGAACTAGCCATACCCAACAGAACCAAGATGCTCTCCTCCAAAAAAAGGAAGCCAATCTGGTGGTCCCCTGCCATTAATAAACTCTACAACAGAAGGAAGAAACTGTTGCAGAAAAATATGAAGTCCCAAGACTGGAAAAACTTCCTTATTAGCCTCAACAAAAAGTTGAGATCCCTCATCAAAACCTCTAAAGCCAGCTACAAAGGCAGAATTGTGACAGACACTAAAAACAACCACAAAGCCTTTTATAGTTATATCAAGAATCTCCATGGCAATACCCAGGTTTGCTCTGAGTTACTGCACAATGGTACCTCTTATACTGAGCCAACAGAAATTGCCAACATACTGACCGACAGATTCAGTGCCAACTTTACCCCCCCCCCCAAAGGACCAGTTACAATACCAGAGGAATGCCAGGCACCCAGCATTACTGCACACAGGTTTAAGCTGCATTGTCCAAGGCCAAGAATACAGCTTCCATGGGACCCGACAATATCCCTGGATGTGTCTACATGAATTACAAAGTGAACTGGCACCACATCTGCGTGCCCTGTTCAATCACAGCCTGACCTCAGGCTTTGTCCCTACCAAATGGCACACTGTTACAGTCATCCCTCTACATAAAGGGAGAGAGACTACAGACCCTGGAAATTATTGCCCCACTAGCCTGACAAGTCTGATATGTAAGGCTTTGAAGTGCATCATGGACCTAATTAACAAGGATATAGGGAATATCCAAACTCTAGATCCCACTCAGTTTGGTTTTGCGAAAGGTAGATTATGCCTGCTCAACCTGGTTGACTTCTTTGAGTCAGTCACCAGAGCTGTGGATGAGGGCAAGGCAGTTAATACAGCCTACCTCGATTTGGCCAAGGCCTTTGATACCATTCTCCACTCAGGAATTATTGATAAACTCATCAAACTAGGTATCAACCCCTATATCACTAGGGGAGTTGCAAATTGGCTCACAGACAGAACCCGCAGTGTGAAAGTAGCAGACTCCAAGTCAGACTAATGGCCAGTCATGAGTGGAGTCCCACAGGGATCGGTCCTGGGTCCTCTCTTGTTTGGCATCTACTTCTCAGAAGTCCAGGCCAAAACAGAGGGACTCTAGGTGACCATGTTCACAGATGACTGCAAGCTGGGAGCCATTATTAATTTCCCAAATGATGTAGACATTCTACAGAAAGGCCTCACTGAAACCAGTGACTGGTGTCAAAACCATGGCCTTAAGCTTAATGCTAAAAAATGCATTGTTATCCCCTTTGGGAAAAACCCAGTTTCCACTAATTACCACATGAATGGGAGCCCACTAAACACTGAAGGCATTATAAGAGATCTAGGGACACAGGTTGACAGCAACCTCTCTTTCAACCACCACATTGCCACTGTGGTCAGAAAGTCCTTCTATGTGGCACACCTCATTACCAAGGGTTTTGCAACCAGGAAGAAAGATCATAATCTCTTTCTACTCTTCCCTCATTAGGCCAATGATCGAGTATAATGCCCCATTTGGCATATACCTCCCTAGACTCATGCACTAGCTGGAAAAGCCACAAAAGTACCTCACAAAGAGGATCCTAGGCCTTAAACACATGTCCTACATGGACAGACTCAAAAAACTCCAGCTATTCTCTTTCTCATATTATTTACTAAAAGAAGATCTCTGCTTGACTTACAAAGCAATGTCTGACCCAGTTCTGTTAGAAATGCTACAGCTAAAGAAATCTAAATCCCTCCTTACCACATGCTCCAGAGACCTCAACCTTCTTTACCACAATAAACAGAACATGCTGGAGGGACAGGTTCATAACCCAGAGACTGCCTATCCTCTGGAATAGACTTCCCATACATGTCAAGCAGAGCACTTCACTGACCCTCTTCAAGAGAAATCTTGATGAGTGGATGGGAAATAGAAAGTTCACCCCGGAGATCGCTCCAGTGGCTCTACTTGATAGAGGCACTGGAAACTAACGTCAGGCGGCACAATGCCAGGTCACTTCTGTGGGCTAGGCTTGTAAAGGCTCCAGGGCCATTAGCCTAGTATGCACCTATGAGCAAACTTAGGGGCCATGTCAAAATAATATTAAAGACAAAATTATTGTGGTGACTGTATTACAGAATTATTCAGAGTGGACATACTCATCCATTTAAGCAACCCAGTGCAGCTCATACTTCCTCACTTAGCTTTCCTATTTTCCATAACCCATCTCCACCTATACATCTTCCAGCTTTCCCTCTTCCCTTTCTATTCTATGATCCATCCTTTCTGCCTTCCCTCTCCATTTCTCTTATTTTTGTTATAATATTCATAGACCTTATATAGCTATGACGTTTTAGCACCCCATCCACCTATCTTCTTATCCACCACAAATCTATCTTTATCTCACCATAAAACCTGTCACATACTCGTTGCCATTGCATTATCCCATTATCTTCTGAAATGATTTGGATATCCCTTACTATTTACAACAAATGAGGGGTCACCAGCATTTTCACTACTGCTATTCTTATGTCTCACCAAATGACCCTTTTATTTCAGCTGTCCAGCATCCCATTAATATTACTTAACACATCTTCTAAATACTCTATCTCTACAAGTTTAGACTGCCTTTCAATCCTAGATAACTGGAATTATTGTCACCTTTTGTAGCAAGCGTCCTACCCCATGGAACTACTCTCCAGGACAACTGCCAGATTGCTCAGGGGAAACTCATAAACAGACAACTTCCCCAACGCCTTTACTCCCTAACCTAGTCTAGAATCATGGAAATCTGTGTGCTACATCTATGAGCAGCAACACACAGTTGAATACAGACAAAGGAAAAATATATGACCCTGAAACCCCCTTTGTCCTTTTTAACACCTTTCTGATTTTCTTCAATAATAACTCCAGCAATAGCAGGAAGAGCAAAGATGACAGCTGGCACCTTCTTCCATTCATCTTAACATCCTTACTATTCTAAATAATTCCGTATTTAAAGTGGCTGAATCTTGCCTGCAAATAAATTCCTCTGATCCCCCTGATTAATTCTCTCTGCAGTTTAGCTTCCTCAATTATTTTGAATATAAAAATCTGTTTATTGAATCATTTTTTTATGTCAGATAGAAGCATCACCCAGTTGATTTGTTATCTTTGCTGCGCAAGTCTACAAAGCTGATCAGCATCCTCCCATGGTCCGCAGAAGATATTGTCTTGATGAATCCAACTTGCCTTGGGCATACACAACAAAAACAAAATATTTATTGTTGCAATGAGATGGGCTAGAACTTTTTTTTAATTAACATATTTATAATGGGTTATGGTTGTGTAACTTCTGAAATGACTTTTTATTTCAGAAGGCCTCATTAACTTTTTTTTCTTAAGCCTGTAATTTTAATTGTAGAAGTTTTTTTAATAGTGACAAGTATGTTATCCAGAAACATGCACAATCTGTGATTGGGGGATTATATTTGTGAGGAAGGGAAACTACCTTGGAAACTGGTGTATGATTCCAGAAATCCTGGCTATGTTTCTGCTGCTTGCCCCTCGTCTTCCTCCTTTTGACTCAGATTTACCATCGCTAATCTGGCTGCTAGAAGTCTTCTGATGTATCTTTGGAGCTGGAATGGCTAGCACTATAAATGTTCCTCTTTCTTATCTTGCAGCTTCCAAGTTCGTATTCTACACTTCTTCTTCTTTTCATTAGCCCATCACATGACATTCAGACACATTATCTCCGTTAGAACCTTACCTGCTGAAATTGATCTACATGGATCACTTGTCTACCCCAGTTAACTTAATTAATTAATCCTTCCGTCTCTTGTCATCAGTGTTACCACCCCTAGCTATAATCCTCTTGCCGTCTATAAACACATCACTTCCCTCTCTAGTTTACCTTATTCTTAGTTTTTTACCTTTCAAGTCTTCACATTCCCTTTTCCCCATGTTCATAGGTTCATAGGTTCATAGATTAGTACTAGGCTAACTGCCCTTGTGAGCCATTTTAAGCCTAGCCAATTATCCCATGTGAGATTCAA
This sequence comes from Protopterus annectens, assembly GCF_019279795.1. Taxonomy (NCBI): domain Eukaryota; kingdom Metazoa; phylum Chordata; order Ceratodontiformes; family Protopteridae; genus Protopterus; species Protopterus annectens. The sequence goes on from NC_056741.1 coordinate 278,844,028, forward strand.
ACCCTGTGCCTTGTGTTTGTAAGACAAACACCTTAACCATTAGGCCACCATCCCAACCCCATACTTTAATTGCATTCCACCAACTTTCTTAGACACAATCCTTATTATACTCTCCTATTTTAATAACTTATTTACCCTATTTACTCTTTTATTCCTCTCCATACCACTCTATTCTAAAATGAGCATGACTGGAAATGCACCTCTCATCTACCTCATGTGCTGTTATTGTTTGTCTACCAAAAAATGCACAGTCTGCTTGCTTTTTGGCAATCATACCTTGATTGTGCAAATTCTTTTCATTTCTTCTTTTGGTAGGTGACCACAAGAAACACTGTCCATAAGATCCAGATCATAGACCTTGTTACCAAACTAGTTATCTAAGTTGTTTTAAAACTGGCTACATTCTTTGAGTCTCTAATTTAAAGGGTAATTTATTCCAAAGACTTGGTATTTGAACTGTTTTGAAATTTTGTCTTCGTAGGTCTTTTTTTTTATTTATTTATTTTTTTTGCAAAGTCTCTATTTATTTTTACAAAGAGAAATAGTCTCAACACCACTTCATGTATATAAAGTGACTTGCAACAACTAATTATGATAAATATTAAATGGCAAAAAATGTACCTCAGGTATCAATAATGTACAGTATAGACCTTTAATTTTTTACATATCTCAGTGTAGCTAATGCAGAGGATGCAAGTAATTTTTTTTGGAAATGTTCCTGTATCGTTTCAATGGTTTTGAGTTGCCCTTCACTGTACACACAGAAACAACTATTATACTCAAGTATGGGCCTAATGTAAGTTTTTATATAATTCTATAAAATAAAAAGTATTGGAGCAAACCAAGGTTGGTAAAATGTATCATCATAGGAAAACAACAGTCCAGAAAGCTGTCCCAAACAAAAAACTCTGTATGTTATAAATCCACACAGGAATTTCATGAACCATAGAATTTATTGGTAACAAATAGGCAAGCGCTTTCACCCTTCTAGGCTTCCTCAGACCTTTAAACATTATCATTAAAACTGAGGTCAATATATACTAATTAATACATGACATCACTTCTTATTCTAAATTTAAAAAACTATTACATCATAAAAACATGAAATTTGATTACATATATAATCTAGTAAAAATAGTCAAAACTGTATAAAATAATAAGCAATGAGTACCAAATAGGCTGTATATACAATACATATGTAAAATAGATTTTATAAATAAAAAACATACAAAATTACCTAACAGTAAGCCTCCTATTTTTAAGAATAGGTTTGAGGGGAATCTTGTCATTTAATCCAGGCCATCGATCTGTTCTAAATCTGATGATCCATTTAAGTTCCATCCTCTCCATGTAGTTCCATACATCCCCACCTCTAATACTGGGAGTATTGACTTGTATAACCTGAAACCTAAAGCTATGTTGGTTATCGGTTTCTATAACATGTTTAGAAAGGGCATTACAGGTCGATCGTGTACGAATATGGTAAAGATGTTCCCTAATCCGTTCAGTAGTTGCCTGTCCATTTTACCTATGTAAAACACCGGACAGGCTGTGCATCTGGCTAAGTAAGTAACATGTTGGGTATTGCAATCAGCGTGTACCTGAAACCTGAAACACTGAGATGTGAAAGGGTGTATGAAGCAAGCACCACTTTCTAGATATCCACAGACATTACAATGGTTACATGGTAAAGTGCCAGTGGTAGAATCATCATTCGCATTCCCATTCGATACCCTGGGATAACATAGTAACCTATGTAAATTCAATTTATTCTTATATATAAATTTAGGATTCTCCCCCACTATCCCCTTAAGCCGTGGGTCAACTTGCAATATTCCCCAATTTCTAAAAAATACTTCTTTGATTCTGTTAATATTTTGAGTATAGTTGGTAGACAATTTTACTATAGAATCATTGAAATTATTTGGGAGAGAAGGGGCAGTCTCTACTAAGGGATGATGAGAAAAATAAGGACGCGCTGAATTTTCTCTCAGATAGAATACTCCTTCAAAATATTTATTCACCTCATTAGTTTTATAAGCTCTCTGTAATAGCCTATCACTCAGATCTGACAGTTCATGAATAAATCCATCTGTACTGGGATTCATTCTGGATGCTCTTATAGCTTGTCCTCTAATTAAATTCTTAAAAATGTAATTGGGGTGCATACTTTCTCTATGCAAGAGTGTATTTTTATAACATGTTTTCCTATACACCCCAGTATTGATAAGTCCATTTGATAATGTTTCAATATATACGTCTTAGAAGGCGATCCAATGGTCTGAGCTATCCATTGTAAAATTTAAGAAGTGTGATGAATCATTAATCTCTCTAAAAAATTCAGTGAGTTCTTCTCCTGTCCCAGTCCATAAAAGAAACAGGTCATCTACAAACCAAGAGTAAAAGATGATGTGCTTCTTGAAACTGTCTAACTTAAAGAGTTTATCACTTTCCCAATCCACCATAACTAGGTTGGCGTAGCTATTGGCACAAGAGGTGCCCATAGCCATGCCATCCTTCTGAATATAAGCTACTGTTGTTTTATATAATTTTGATAAACAGCCGGGGTTTATTTATTATTTATTTATTTATTTAACATTTGTTTACCGGGAAAGTCCAACTTGAAACGAGTCAATTTTCAGTGGAGGCCCGGGGAGAAATGCTCCAGATGCATGTCTTTCTAATGTGGGAGAAAATCAGAGCACCCAGAGGAAACCCACACGAATGCAGGGATGACATGCAGACTCTGCACAGAAGGCACCCCAGCTGAGAATCTTTTGCTGTGAGGTGACAATGCTAACCTCTGCACCACTGCGCCATCCATAATTTATAATGATTAGAGCTTTCCTCATTGTCCCAAGTTGTCTCACTGCTTGAGTACAGATAATATCAACATGTATAGCAAGTGTAAAAGTCTTACTTATGGTTACTCCAAGATCTTAAAGAAGTTAACTTATTTTAAGTTTATGTAAATCAAATGCATTGATCATGCATCATCTATGGCCAAAACATCCATGTCTCTCTTTAACTCTCCTTGACAATTAATACCCTTTTCCCTTTTCATTTTTTCTAACTGGTGAAATAACTCCATAACTACTCTCTTATCACTGTTTGTCCCATGAACACACATAATACTGCCTGCCCTCTGTTAGTCTCATTCTAACAAGATATAAGATGCAGGCGTGGTGGCACAGTATGCGTAGAGCGTATCAATCAACAGCAGTCTGTATAACACACAAGTACACTAATACGCTAGCTGCGTACAGATAGAGTTACCAGTTAGTCAGTATCACCGTAAAAAGCAAAAGTATACCAAGTACTGTATCAAGCTTCCGTGGAACAATGGCTTGAAAACTCTTCAGCACCTCAAGCGTTCAACGGGACATATCCAAAGTCGTATAACAAAGAAAGCAAGTAAATGCAATGCAGGCTTGTTATTCAACGCCAGTATGCGAGTCAGTGCATACAAAAATAAGCTATCTGCTTGTAGATGGAGTCAACAGTTAGTTCAAATAAAGTACCTGATTCAAGAGCAAAACTTCAGAGGAACAATAGCTTGGAAACTTTCAATGACAAACCAAGCGTTCAACAGAGTATATCCAAGGTAGTTTATTCATATAAAAAGCGCTTTCAACTAGGTCTTCATCAGGCCGTTAAACAATTTAGACTGACAAAGCACTCATATTTATAACAAAGCATCACAGTAGCAACGATGTCATTTCCTGTTAAAATTTTAAACTGACAGAGCATCACAGTAATGAAAATGCCATTTCCTGTTACTACTAATTCAAGGTCTAAAAACATTTTAAATAGAAAATATATATAAAAAAGGTATATATAAAAAGATATGTAGTGATAGTTGCATGCAAAAGCTAACTGTATGCAGTTCCAAGACAAAACACTGTCATTGTACAAAAAACATATAATTGCATACACAATAAAATAAAATTACTGCTAAGAAATGTATCTAATTTATTAAAATTATTGTTAGTGAAAGCACTTATGCATTAGAAATCCATTTGAGATGCCACAATAAATAAAAAAACTACTAATATTTGTATCATGGTGTAAACTCTCATGAAGTCAGAAATTTACCATCAAACATTATCACTAAAATATATATATGAAAAACATATATATATATATTGATTTACACATCTAGTAGGAAATATCTAATATGTTAAAAATATTTATTAAGAACAATTCAACCCAGCACAGTAGATGGAAATGAACTAACATTGATGTCATGATGTAAAAGTCTCAAGAAGTCAGAAATTTACCACCAAAAAGTGTCACTGAATTATATATAAAAAATGTGTAAAATGATCCACATATCTATGAGGTCATTGCCTACACTAAGTACATATATATAAAGATATATATATAAAAATATATATATAAAAAATATATATATATATATATATATATATATATATATATATATATATAAAAGGCCTCATAATCAGACACTATATACACTAATGATACATCCACACAATGTGCAATAATATAGGTTAAAAATACCATAAATTGTTGTGACATGACATCATTATATATAGTAATATAATGTTACCATAGATAACCTGCTACCTAATAGGATGGCAGTACATAGCAATCCAAATATTCACAAAGAGCTGCATCATTTATAAATTGTGAGTGATGAAAAGTACTCACTATTTTTGTATTTATATTTTATTTAAGTTTCCTGGCTTTAAGTATGGGTTTAATAGAGACCCTATCATTAATGCCAGGGCTGCGATCAGCTCTAAACCTAATAATCCATTTGGCTTCCATTTGTTCAGTAAGATTACTCAAGTCCCCTCTCCTTATCCCCGGTTTGTTCACATAGATAACTTGGAATAGAAACTTATGTTCTATTGATGTGCTATTTACATGTTTAGAGAGGGCATTGGATGGGCAGGATATCCTAATCTTATATATATGTTCTCTTATTCTCTCTTTAAACTTACGGTCAGTCTTGCCCACATAAAATGCTGGGCAAGATTGACATGTAGCCAGGTACACGACATGTTTAGAGTTGCATGTTGCTGACATGGTGAATGTAAAAAGCTGCCCTGTGACAGGATGTGTAAAAGTATTACATTCTTTCACATATTTACATTGATTACATTTCTGACACTTTCTAGTAGCCCCATCTAGACTTTCTGACATTATATTTCCAACTCTATTCGGACCACAGAGCATCCTATGGAGATTCAATTTGTTTCTATAAGAAAACTTGGGGGCCTCATCTATTATACTAGAAATCATAGGGTCTGTTAGTAGGACATCCCAATGTTTCCTGTAAATATCCTTGATATTATTGATGTCTTGTGTATAATGTAGGGGGATTCTGATATTATTACTAGCTTGTACTGCTCCTGAGATTGCTGACTCATCACTTTGTTTACCAAAATAGGGCTGAGCTCTACCCTCTCTAAGCCTATCTATTCCAGAGAAATTCTCCTCAATCTCTTCATTCGTAGCATCTACTGGTAAACTTGGTTCTAAGTCCTTCCATCTCTCTAAGGAACCCAACATCATCAGAATTAAGCCTCGATGCCCGCATGGCTTGGCTCTTTAAAATATTTTTGAAAATATGTTTCAGGTGCATACTACTACGATGTAGCAAACTATTTCTGTAGCACTCCTTCCTGTATACTCCAGTATTCAAATTACCATCAGGTAATTTCTCTATGTATACATCCAAATACGGAATAATGTCTCTAGATTTCACCATGGAGAAATTCAAGTAGTCAGTCTCATTATTCATCCTCCTATATAAATCATTCAATTCTTCTTCATTTCCCTTCCATATTAGAAAGAGGTCATCTACAAACCGGGTATAACATCCCATCTTGTTCTGAAATTCAGCCATCCGAAAGAGTGAAGTATCTTCCCAGTCAGCCATAATTAAGTTGGCATAGCTGTTTGCACAGGATGTGCCCATGGATCTTTTGTATGTATATCATGCCATCAAAGGTAAAGATGTTATTTGTGAGAACTATCTCCATTAGTTCACATAAGACACCAATCCTGCTCGTGAGAGGACCCCGTCCCTGTCAATCTCCTTTTTAGCCTAATTAATCCATCTTTGTTTGGTATTACTGTGAACAGGATTGTACATCAAAAGTTACTAGAATGCTTTCTTGCCCATCATTCACTACAGTTGTCTGTTCATATAATTTAATAAGGAATTGTTTGGTATCTTTTAATATATGTTCGTATTTGTCCACTATAGGTCTTAGTATTGATTCCAGATATAGGGATATAGGTTCAGTTATCCACCCTTTCCCAGCCACTATAGGCCTCATTGGTGGTTTAGTTCCATCCTTATGTATTTTTGGAATTCCTTGTATGATTGGAATAGTGGGGTAGTCAACAAGTAAATATCTAAATAACTCTTCATTAATTCTCTCTTTATCTAACATCTTGCTCAACCTAGATGCTACCTCAGTTATTATTCTATCTACTCTATTGGTATTAATCCTTTCATAGAATTTATTATCACTGAGCATCAACAGCATCTGGTCTTTATAAAAATCCATATCCATGACCACTACCGGGCCTCCTTTGTCTGCTGGTCGGATCATAATGTTTTTATCATTTTTAAGTGACCTAAGTGCTGTCCTTTGTCTTGGTCTTAAATTACCAGACCATCTCTTCTTACCATTTCTAATCTCATTCTCGTACAACAATAGTGAGTACTTTTCATCACTCACAATTTATAAATGATGCAGCTCTTTGTGAATATTTGGATTGCTATGTACTGCCATCCTATTAGGTAGCAGGTTATCTATGGTAACATTATATTACTATATATAATGATGTCATGTCACAACAATTTATGGTATTTTTAACCTATATTATTGCACATTGTGTGGATGTATCATTAGTGTATATAGTGTCTGATTATGAGGCCTTTTATATATATATATATATATATATATATATATATATTTTTTATATATATACCTTTATATATATGTACTTAGTGTAGGCAATGACCTCATAGATATGTGGAACATATTTTTTATATATAATTCAGTGACACTTTTTGGTGGTAAATTTCTGACTTCTTGAGACTTTTACATCATGACATCAATGTTAGTTCGTTTCCATCTACTGTGCTGGGTTGAATTGTTCTTAATAAATATTTTTAACATATTAGATATTTCCTACTAGATGTGTAAATCAATATATATATATATGTTTTTCATATATATATTTTAGTGATAATGTTTGATGGTAAATTTCTGACTTCATGAGAGTTTACACCATGATACAAATATTAGTAGTTTTTTTATTTATTGTGGCATCTCAAATGGATTTCTAATGCATAAGTGCTTTCACTAACAATAATTTTAATAAATTAGATACATTTCTTAGCAGTAATTTTATTTTATTGTGTATGCAATTATATGTTTTTTGTACAATGACAGTGTTTTGTTTTGGAACTGCATACAGTTAGCTTTTGCATGCAACTACTATCACATATCTTTTATATATATCTTTTATATATATTTTCTATTTAAAATGTTTTTAGACTTTGAATTAGTAGTAACAGGAAATGACATTTTCACTACTGTGATGCTCTGTCAGTTTAAAATTTTAACAGGAAATGACATCGTTGCTACTGTGATGTTTTGTTATAAATATGAGTGCTTTGTCAGTCTAAATTTTTTAACGGCCTGATGAAGACCTAGTTGAAAGCGCTGTTTTTTTATATGAATAAACTACCTTGGATATACTCTGTTGAACGCTTGGTTTGTCATTGAAGGTTTCCAAGCTATTGTTCCTCTGAAGTTTTGCTCTTGAATCAGGTACTTTATTTGAACTAACTGTTGACTCCATCTACAAGCAGATAGCTTATTTTTGTATGCACTGACTCGCATACTGGCGTTGAATAACAAGCCTGCATTGCATTTACTTGCTTTCTTTGTTATACGACTTTGGATATGTCCCGTTGAACGCTTGAGGTGCTGAAGAGTTTTCAAGCCATTGTTCCACGGAAGCTTGATACAGTACTTGGTATACTTTTGCTTTTTACGGTGATACTGACTAACTGGTAACTCTATCTGTACGCAGCTAGCGTATTAGTGTACTTGTGTGTTATACAGACTGCTGTTGATTGATACGCTCTACGCATACTGTGCCACCACGCCTGCATCTTATATTTTTTCTTTAACTATTTGGAAGCACAGGAGTGTTGGTGAGTGTAACCTTGCAGTTTTCTTTATACCTTATTGTTGTTTAACACTCACGCACTCATGGCGGAGAGCTATGTAGAGGATGTAATTGTTGAATTACCGTATAACCCAAATGTCCGGTTGGATGATAAACCTAACTGTTTGAACAAATCGACCAGGTTTCATGATGCCATTCAGAGTGAGACCAATCATTTGCTCAATTATTACTTTAAAGCAGGAGTGAATGACAATGATGGAACTGATAAAAATCATGAAGGGCTAGATACTTTGATACATGAGATGGAAAGTGACTTTTTGAAACTAAAACGTCTTCAGCTTCAAAGACAACACTTTGAGGCATGTATAGCAAAGAAGATTGTACCTAGGGGCCTCAGGATTTTGAAGATGCCCACCACAGGCACTATTTATACTGATCTTTTATACAAATGGCAACAGATTAACTTAGAGACAAGTTTTAAATATATGGAACTACTTAACAGTTATTTTTTACCTACAGAAACTGCATTGAAGGAGAAAATATGTAAGCAACAGAAATGTGTATTTGACTTATACTCTAAGCATGTTGCAGAAACTTACATGGATAGAATGTTGGATAATGTTTTTCTTTTTGAGAGAAAACTGCTACAGCAGAAGAAAGATAAAATGAGAAGAGATATCACCGATTTTGCTAGGGGGAATGTCTTCACCTGGCCCAGGGTAGATAGTGACAACCCCATGTCGAAGAAAACCCAAGGCAATAGCTTAGAAAAGAATGAATGTATGTTGGGGAGGAATGACAATAAAGATAAGATGGGTGATGAGTGCATTTCAAGTATTGTGAGCTTTAATAAAAATGATACTGTTACTAAGAATATGGATAACCAGATAGATATAAGTAACAGAAATGTAGTGACCACAGCAATAGTGCACCATGATGCTTGTGCATCACCCATTAGTAACATTCACAACATTTCTATTTTCGAAGAAGCTAATACGAGAATAGATATCTGTGAACATGTGGAAACCACCAACAGTAGCAACATCATTAGAGATAAAAGTGGGGAGAATACTAACATAGTTGATGCACATGTAGTAAGTGAAGTAGGTAGTAAACATACCCCTTTCCCGATCGCCCATCAATGGAGAGGCATCAAGGGACGCTCTGTAAGCAGGGAAGACAGAGGAAAAGACCAGCAGAGCAGGTACAAGTAGGACCTACACTAAAAAAGATTTGGCAGGGGAACAAGAATCCCTAGTGTGGAATGTATCAACTAAAGAACTTACTGAAGATGAACTTAGTGTATTAGAAAAAGGTCTAACGTTTATTCCCTCCACAAGGAGTAACATCACTGATAATGTGATTGATTTGAGACTTTTGTAATGGAATTACAACTGAAGGTTGATTTTAATAGTACGGGAGTATTTCCACACCCCTTCAGGAAACCCAGTACATATGTACCTAATAACCATGCGTTGATAGAGGCATACTCACAATTGGTTGAACAGGAGTTGTACGAGAATGAGATTAGAAATGGTAAGAAGAGATGGTCTGGTAATTTAAGACCAAGACAAAGGACAGCACTTAGGTCAGTTATAAATGATAAAAACATTATGATCCGACCAGCAGACAAAGGAGGCCCGGTAGTGGTCATGGATATGGATTTTTATAAAGACCAGATGCTGTTGATGCTCAGTGATAATAAATTCTATGAAAGGATTAATACCAATAGAGTAGATAGAATAATAACTGAGGTAGCATCTAGGTTGAGCAAGATGTTAGATGAAGAGAGAATTAATGAAGAGTTATTTAGATATTTACTTGTTGACTACCCCACTATTCCAATCATACAAGGAATTCCAAAAATACATAAGGATGGAACTAAACCACCAATGAGGCCTATAGTGGCTGGGAAAGGGTGGATAACTGAACCTATATCCCTATATCTGGAATCAATACTAAGACCTATAGTGGACAAATACGAACATATATTAAAAGATACCAAACAATTCCTTATTAAATTATATGAACAGACAACTGTAGTGAATGATGGGCAAGAAAGCATTCTAGTAACTTTTGATGTACAATCCCTGTTCACAGTAATACCAAACAAAGATGGATTAATTAGGCTAAAAAGGAGATTGACAGGGGACGGGGTCCTCTCTACGAGCAGGATTGGTGTCTTATGTGAACTAATGGAGATAGTTCTCACAAATAACATCTTTACCTTTGATGGCATGATATACATACAAAAAGATGGCGTAGCCATGGGCACATCCTGTGCAAACAGCTATGCCAACTTAATTATGGCTGACTGGGAAGATACTTCACTCTTTCGGATGGCTGAATTTCAGAGCAAGATGGGATGTTATACCCGGTTTGTAGATGACCTCTTTCTAATATGGAAGGGAAATGAAGAAGAATTGAATGATTTATATAGGAGGATGAATAATGAGACTGACTACTTGAATTTCTCCATGGTGAAATCTAGAGACATTATTCCGTATTTGGATGTATACATAGAGAAATTACCTGATGGTAATTTGAATACTGGAGTATACAGGAAGGAGTGCTACAGAAATAGTTTGCTACATCGTAGTAGTATGCATCCGAAACATATTTTCAAAAATATTTTAAAGAGCCAAGCCATGCGGGCATCGAGGCTTAATTCTGATGATGTTGGGTTCCTTAGAGAGATGGAAGGACTTAGAACCAAGTTTACCAGTAGATGCTACACGAATGAAGAGATTGAGGAGAATTTCTCTGGAATAGATAGGCTTAGAGAGGGTAGAGCTCAGCCCTATTTTGGTAAACAAAGTGATGAGTCAGCAATCTCAGGAGCAGTACAAGCTAGTAATAATATCAGAATCCCCCTACATTATACACAAGACATCAATAATATCAAGGATATTTACAGGAAACATTGGGATGTCCTACTAACAGACCCTATGATTTCTAGTATAATAGATGAGGCCCCCAAGTTTTCTTATAGAAACAAATTGAATCTCCATAGGATGCTCTGTGGTCCGAATAGAGTTGGAAATATAATGTCAGAAAGTCTAGATGGGGCTACTAGAAAGTGTCAGAAATGTAATCAATGTAAATATGTGAAAGAATGTAATACTTTTACACATCCTGTCACAGGGCAGCTTTTTACATTCACCATGTCAGCAACATGCAACTCTAAACATGTCGTGTACCTGGCTACATGTCAATCTTGCCCAGCATTTTATGTGGGCAAGACTGACCGTAAGTTTAAAGAGAGAATAAGAGAACATATATATAAGATCAGGATATCCTGCCCATCGAATGCCCTCTCTAAACATGTAAATAGCACATCAATAGAACATAAGTTTCTATTCCAAGTTATCTATGTGAACAAACTGGGGATAAGGAGAGGGGACTTGAGTAATCTTACTGAACAAATGGAAGCCAAATGGATTATTAGGTTTAGAGCTGATCGCAGCCCTGGCATTAATGATAGGGTCTCTATTAAACCCATACTTAAAGCCAGGAAACTTAAATAAAATATAAATACAAAAATAGTGAGTACTTTTCATCACTCACAATTTATAAATGATGCAGCTCTTTGTGAATATTTGGATTGCTATGTACTGCCATCCTATTAGGTAGCAGGTTATCTATGGTAACATTATATTACTATATATAATGATGTCATGTCACAACAATTTATGGTATTTTTAACCTATATTATTGCACATTGTGTGGATGTATCATTAGTGTATATAGTGTCTGATTATGAGGCCTTATATATATATATATATATATATATATATATATATATATATATATATATATATATATATTTTATATATTTTTTATATATATATCTTTATATATATGTACTTAGTGTAGGCAATGACCTCATAGATATGTGGATCATTTTACACATTTTTTATATATAATTCAGTGACACTTTTTGGTGGTAAATTTCTGACTTCTTGAGACTTTTACATCATGACATCAATGTTAGTTTGTTTCCATCTACTGTGCTGGGTTGAATTGTTCTTAATAAATATTTTTAACATATTAGATATTTCCTACTAGATGTGTAAATCAATATATATATATATGTTTTTCATATATATATTTTAGTGATAATGTTTGATGGTAAATTTCTGACTTCATGAGAGTTTACACCATGATACAAATATTAGTAGTTTTTTATTTATTGTGGCATCTCAAATGGATTTCTAATGCATAAGTGCTTTCACTAACAATAATTTTAATAAATTAGATACATTTCTTAGCAGTAATTTTATTTTATTGTGTATGCAATTATATGTTTTTTGTACAATGATAGTGTTTTGTTTTGGAACTGCATACAGTTAGCTTTTGCATGCAACTACTATCACATATCTTTTATATATATCTTTTATATATATTTTCTATTTAAAATGTTTTTAGACTTTGAATTAGTAGTAACAGGAAATGGCATTTTCATTACTGTGATGCTCTGTCAGTTTAAAATTTTAACAGGAAATGACATCGTTGCTACTGTGATGCTTTGTTATAAATATGAGTGCTTTGTCAGTCTAAATTGTTTAACGGCCTGATGAAGACCTAGTTGAAATTTTATATGAATAAACTACCTTGGATATACTCTGTTGAACGCTTGGTTTGTCATTGAAGGTTTCCAAGCTATTGTTCCTCTGAAGTTTTGCTCTTGAATCAGGTACTTTATTTGAACTAACTGTTGACTCCATCTACAAGCAGATAGCTTATTTTTGTATGCACTGACTCGCATACTGGCGTTGAATAACAAGCCTGCATTGCATTTACTTGCTTTCTTTGTTATACGACTTTGGATATGTCCCGTTGAACGCTTGAGGTGCTGAAGAGTTTTCAAGCCATTGTTCCACGGAAGCTTGATACAGTACTTGGTATACTTTTGCTTTTTACGGTGATACTGACTAACTGGTAACTCTATCATTAGTGTACTTGTGTGTTATACAGACTGCTGTTGATTGATACGCTCTACGCATACTGTGCCACCACGCCTGCATCTTATATTTTTTCTTTAACTATTTGGAAGCACAGGAGTGTTGGTGAGTGTAACCTTGCAGTTTTCATTCTAACAAGAGTCAAACTTCCTTTCTTGCTCTTCACCATCTTCTCCTCTTTATTCACTGCCCTCTTACTGACTAAAAGATGACAATGTCCTTTCTACCACCTTTCTCAATGTGTTTCAAGCCATTTCATACTTTTCCTATAAAGCTTAACTAACTCTACCTTCTCAAGTTTTAACTGTTTCAATGGTATCACCTTTGCTGCATCACATTTTCCATTTTGACTGGACTTTTACACCAATAGTTCATGCAATAAAGCTAAATTCTATTCCCTTCAACCTCATTACTTCTACTCTTTCTGAATCTACAGCCTCTCTTCTCCCTCCTCATCTCCCTACCTTCTAACCTCCTCTTTCTTACTCCTTCACAATCTACTACTGAAGACGATCAAGAAGACCCTTGAAAATCATACCATCTCCCCTGCCCCAATACTCATACTGCAGGTCATGCTCAGATCTTCTCACCTTACCCAACATAGGCAGCCACCTATACCACCCTATGTCATTCCCTTAGCCTTACCTGTATAATACATGAACAAGTCATGCATTAATGCAAACTCATCATATATATTTTGCATTCTTCTTATTTTAGCACATTATAGGCTTAGTGGATATCACAAGATCTAGACATTTCAAATATTATTGTTAACTTTTCACTTTATAGACTGAACATTATTCTTCTAGACCTCTATGAGCTGTCCAAGTGTATGGCTCAAGTTCATATTTAGTTTACTGTGGTATTTATAGCCAGACATCTTATAATTAAAATGCGCATGAAAAGAAAACTAAAACACCAAACAAGGAACAATAGACCAATAGTAGAGCCAAACATATTGTACATAAAATAATATGATCTATTAGCTATTAACATTCAAGTTGAATATATGACATGGTAAATAAATGACTTTTTATGGACCCTTTGAAACCTAACAGCATAGGGGATTCCCTCACCCATTGGTGAAGGAGCTTCCAGATGTGTGGAGCCTGATAACAAAAAGGTTGGGTACCTGAAGATTTCAACCCCACCGTAGGCAATTCCAACAACCCATCAAGGAAGAAAATGTTAGGGTCTAGTAAGACAGTATGGCACCAAGAGTTCATTAAATATGGGGGACTGAACTTTTGTAAGGCTAATTAAACAAACAGCAAGAATTTAAAGATGTTATAGGATCAAATAGGTAGCCAGTACAAGCTGCACAGAACAGTAATGCTTGGGAGTACCTGTATGTAAGTGAGTTTTGTAGGATTATGAATAGCTGCAAACAGCCAAGCTCACTTCTAAACTCCAAGTAAAGAGAGTTACAGTAATCAAGATGCAAAGACATCAGGGCATGCACCCCCAATGAAAGGTCATCAGGGTGAAGAAGGTGCTTGATAAAAGAAATGTTATGAAGATGAGCTCACAGATGACACGAGGTCAATGAAATGTCCTCCGGATGAAACAGGTGCTTTATACAAGAAATGTTATAAAGATAACATCACATTAGTTGACACCTGGTCCCCAAGTGTCAGTCTTGTCATTATTAATCACAAGAGTTTTTTTTATCTTCTACAGAAAGTCAAACCAGTTACCTTTGTAAATAATGGTGGGATTTAAGGTTGCACAATCTAGGCCCCTTAAGGTGACATGAATAGACGTGATGACAATCTTAGATGAGTTAAGCTGCAGATGACTGATAGTCATCCAGTTCTGGATTAATTCCTGGTCCTCACCTAAGGAATCTGCAGTAGACAAATCATCTTGAGGGAAAAAGAGATAACACTGTGTATCCACCTTATAGCAATGACACTGAAGATCTTTCCTCCTAATGAGCTCACCACATAGAAGCAGGTGAACAGAAAGCAATAAATGACCTGAGACTGAATTCTGTGATATTCTAGATGTGACAGGATAAGAAGATGAAGAATTAATCCCAGATAAACATCTACATCCTGACAGTTAGGAGGCAAACCATTTCAGGATAGTACCTGAACCTCCAAAGGAGGTTCACAAATGGTCTAGAATAATTTTATGATTGACCATGTCAAATGCCATGTCAAATGCTAAGGAGAGATCAGTTAGGACCAGAATTGAATAGTATTGCTGATAGACCACCATTATGTGGTGACTCAGGAACCTGTGTTAGGGCCATCTCATTACTCTATCTAGAACAGAACCCATATCAGAATGGGACTTTATAATGCTATACTTTGACAATACAATATAATCAAGATGTGAATAAATAACGTTACCATGCTTTTTAAGTATGTAATTCACACATGAAAGCTCATATTTTATTTGAGATTTTTAATAAAAACATTGGTTGTATTATTGGACTATTGCATTCTATATATACAGTTCTTTTATTTTATGTATTTACCTTTGTGGCCACAGTCCAGTTTTACCTGCTAGAGTTTATGTGTTTTGCTTAGTAAAATTTGCACATTTAAAATAAAAGTCCATTAAACCATCAACATGCACTGGACCCAGGTGCCTGCAAACATTGCCTTCTCAAAACTAATTTTAAGCATCCTGTAAGGGAAGTTAGTAACTTACTTGCATATAATTAGTCTAACTGATTGTTTTTCTTCTGTTTCACCTGCCTCTTCCAGCTGGGCCAACTCACTCCATTCACCCTTGCTGAGCTTGGGCTCATTCCACTCCTCTACCCTACCCCGATTCCCACCCACCCCCACCTTCATTACACTTCTACTTTCTATGTCACACCTCTTCCTTCCCTCTGTCCAATCAGCTCTCTCCACCAATTAACTATCCATTTCTATTGCTTCCACTCCCACCTTACTCTCCTCCCTTCCAGTCCCATTAATTAATCCTTTCCCTCACTGTATCTTCCTACCATACCTTTATCTCCTTTACACTCATTTCATATAGGTATTCCCTATAATCCTCTGTATCTTTCACTAGGGCAAACCACTAACAAACTCTGACACTCTCACTATTCTTTCTTTAAGGACCTTATCAGGTCACACTCTTCCCAGTATTTTAAACTCTCACTCTTCTTTCTCTACTACCTATCTTTCATCATGTTGCTTGCTTGTCTTTCCATCAACCTTCTTTTCCTCCTATCACTTTCAACCACATACCATTCTGCACTCCACTATCAAACACTATCACTCTCCCTCATAATCACAGCACACCAGCACCATCCTTCACTCACAGCTAATCTCTCCATCCCTATTCCACTTCACACCTTTACTCCTCTTCAAGATTAACACATTTCCAAATACCACTCTTTCCCCTACACTTAGGACAAGAAGATCTGCATCCATGGACCTCCTTATGTATATTATTACTTTCTTGGATACATTCCTCCCCAATCCAGGTTCACCTGCCTCTACCACTCTCAAATACTCACCTCACACCTCATCCCTCCATTACTCACCACCTACCCCCACTCCTTCTCTTAAAGCTTTAAACATCTTCTCTCTGAATATACAAAGCCTAGTAAATAAAATCACAGAACTACATTCCTGGATTGCTAATGTTTCCCCCATATCTAAACTCTATCAGAAACCTGGTTAAAACCAAATATCTCAGACACTGAAATCCTACCTCCGGGCTATAATATTTTTGCTCCAACTGAATCAATAAGAGGGGTGGAGGTTTTGCCATCCTCTACTCTGATCAACCCAGTCTCTCCCCACTCTCCATTTCTATACCTAGCTTTGAGCCTGCTGAAATTCTTATCATAAACTGTCACCTAAACTCACACAAAATATTTGCCATAGCCTCTGTCTATATACCTCCATGGAATAATATTCCTAACCTTGAGAACATCCTCTCATGGTTTACTCAATATATACCATATAAAACCATTATCCTTGGTGACATAAACATAGATTGGACTAGACTTTCAACTTCAGCCCCTAATCTCAGTCTCAATCTTCACAGCTTCCACCAACTACTGTCCTCCCCTACTCGGACTAACAAAAACTCTACTCTATTTCTGGAACAACCTTAGACAGGATCCTCACCTCTGATCCCAAACTTTATCACAACCCTGGGACACTCCCTAACTCTTTAAGTGACCATTCCCCTACTTACATCCACAGATTTCCCCCAACATCCATCTAAAGATTACCTCTATACAGAATGCCATAAATGTACCCATTTCAATCCAGATACTTTTAACTCTAAACTATCTGGCATAAACTGGTCCTTCCTATGTCACCTCCCTCTAAACGAGGCTGCAAAAAGTTATTTCTAGAAATACCTAATTCTCTGGTACCTATCAGAAAAATTAGAACAAATCTGTGTCCCTTGGTTCACAAAACATACCTGCTCCATTATGCATAAGAGAGACAGTGCCTGGAAAGCCTGGGTCAAAAACAAATCCCCTCCCCTGCTTCAAAGATACAAAGAGCTTAGAAACCTGTCCAAAAAAAACTAGTCAACAATGATAAAAAAAAAATTAGCTCCACCCAATTCAGCCCACCAAAAATCCAAAACAAATTCTGGACAGCTATTAATAATCTTTATCCTGGCAATCCTTCCACTTCCAACCCATTCCCTCATAATACAGCCTCTGGAACAGCCACACTCCTAAACAACTATTTCATAGAAACAATCCAAAAACTTACTCAAAATAGCAATGCTTCCTCTACCCCCTCACCCCCATACAAAACACCTTCTGATACCTTCTCATTCAAACAAGTTCCCACCTCTTTCATCAAATCTTTCCTAACCAAACTCAAACCTTGCTCCCCCTCCACTGATAAATTGCCTTCCTACTTTCTCAAAATTGCCACAGAATCCACTGCCTACCCAATCTCTATACTCTTTAATCGATCCATTACTGAAGCCTGTGTCCTCGATATCTGGAAATTCTTCTTCACAATCTCTCTACACAAGAGTGGAAACTCGCCAGACCCTTCTCACTATAGGCCCATAGCTATTCTGTCCCCTATCTCCAAAATTCTGGAAAAGTGTGGTCACACCCAGATACTCAAAACACCTGCTTGACAATAACCTGCTAACCTCCACACAACATGGCTTCAGGCCACACCACATCACTTCTACTGCACTGCTTTCCTTCACCCAAACAGTAGCTGAGGCCCATGACAATGACATGCTAGTCTCCTCCTGTCTATTCCTTGACCTCTCTAAGGCCTTTGACACTGTCTTCCACTCTAAACTTCTAACTAAACTCTCTGACCTCCACCTCTCTACCACCTCTGAAAACTGGTTTTCCAGTTACCTCTCCAATAGGCAACAATCTATTCCCTGACAAAGTATCTTCTCCCCTTCCTTTCAGTCAACACAGGGGTTCCACAAGGCTCTATCTTGGGCCTGCTTCTGTTCAATATTTTCACTAACAATCTACATACTGCTTGTAAGCTGTCAACACTACTACAATATGCCAATGATTCCACACTTATCACTACTGCCCATAGCATTCCTGATCTCTTAGCACTCACTCAGAACACCTTCTCCTCTGTTGAAACTTTGCTATCTGATAATCAACTTGCACTGAATCTTAAAAAAACAAAACTCCTTCTTTTCTTTCCTAGAGCACTGGCTCAACACAAATCCTCATTTATTATTACCTCCCTTAACAATACCACCATAAAAAAAGAACCTCATACCAAACTACTTGGCATCATTATTGATGATGAACTAAAATTTGACATACACATCCAACATTGTATTAAAAAAAAATCAGAAACTTGGTCTACTTTATCGAAATCAGAAATTCCTTACACCCTCCTCCAAGCTCTCTCTGGCTCAGTCACTCTTTTTACCTTGCCTTCTGCAGCCCCTATCCTCACAAATATTCAATCTACACTTTGGTCCAAACTTGAACAGACATGCAATAAAATTGCTAGATTTGGCACAAACCTCCCTTGCAATTCCCATCACTGTCTTACCGTTAAGACACTTCAGTGGCCTTAATTGTCCAACCAACTACTACTTCCTGAATTACATATCACACACTCAATTCTGAACAATCCAACTTCGTCCCGCTATCTCAAACTTAGTATCCTACTACTTCCCCCTCAGACACCTTCGCACAACTGACAAACACATCCTTGATATCTACAGGCCTAAAAAGAACATTGGAAAGTCACTTTATAAATACTCAGTAGCTCATGCCTGGAATGCAGTTCCCCTCAATATAACAAACATTTCTCATAAGAACCTATTTAAATGAGAACTAAAACACTATCACCTAATGACTTGGTCCTGCCCTTG
Source organism: Protopterus annectens (assembly GCF_019279795.1). NCBI lineage: Eukaryota > Metazoa > Chordata > Ceratodontiformes > Protopteridae > Protopterus > Protopterus annectens. The sequence continues at coordinate 278,863,497 of NC_056741.1, forward strand.
TCAAGCCCCCACATGACATCTATATCTCTTATTCATTCTCTATTTCTTTTTTGATATACTACCTCTAGTTTTGTTCTTTATCCCTTTGTCTTGTAATTTCATTTTATTCCCTCTTGTATTAATAGCTCAATAGTCTTTCTAATGTTATGTCTCATATGATTTAATACTGAGAGTTCCTCTCATATAATGTATATTTCTGTCACGTTATTTGTATTGTATCACAGAATGCTGTGCTGTGAATTTGTATCTTATACATTCATTTTATGTGCTTGTACATTTGAACAGTATGTATACTGTTCATCTTTTGTATGATTGTAAATTGTCTGGAGCTTCTCTCCTCAGGTCTGCACTGAAAATCAGCCCTTGGCTCAGTTGAACTAACCCAGTTAACAAATGTCAAATAAATAAATAAATACATAAATAAATAAGTTATCGGTACAATATGCTATAGTTTATTAGTGATCAACAGTAGTCTTGAGTTGTGACTCTTAACCAAGTCAGATATTCTGTATGCCATGCTTGAGAAATATCTAGAGATAACAGACATCTTCCCAAGGGCAATCATCATCATCATCACCCCCCTTTTTCCCATTAACATGGGGTCGGGGTATCATATTAACTGTCGCCAACTCTCTCGATTCAGTGCCACTCTCCTGCCTTCTTCAACACTCATGCCTGAGTGTTGCAGATCTTCTTTCACACAATCCATCCACCTCTTTGCTGGATGCCCTCACTTCCTCTTACCTTCTTCCTGTCCATCCCAAATCTCCCTCACCAGATTGTCTTCTGCTTTTCTACACATGTGCCCATACCATCGTAATCTGTTTTCTTTGATCTTTTCTGCAATTGGAGCTACTTTGGCTTCTGCTCTTATGTCCTCATTTCTTCACCTGTCCCACAGTGTGCATCCTACCACCTTTCTCAGGCACTTCATTTCCATCACCTCTAGCTTCTTCAACTGTTCTGCCTTTACTGCCCAGGTTTCTGTACCATACAATAGTACTGGTCGCACCACTGTCTTGTACACCTTACTTTTCAGCTTCTTTGGCATTCTTCTGTCATGTACTACACCTGATACTCTATGCCAGTTGGCTGCAGCCCCTCTGATTCTAGCTTTGACCTCTTCATTCAGACTACCCTTCTCCTCAACCACCCCTCCCAGATACTTGAAGCTGTTTACCTGTTCCACTATCTTCCCATCTATCTCTATTCTCAACTTCTTCTGATTTCCTCAATCTGCTGCCATTACCACTGCCTTATCTGTGCTTAGTTTCATCCCATGTGCCTTCAGATTTGCATTCCATTCTCCTATCCTTTGCTGAAGTTCTAGATCAGAGTCTGCCTGTACTGCCACATCGTCTGCATACAGCAGCTTTGTTGCTCTGACCCCTCCAACCTGTTTGCTGATGTAGTCCATTACCAGTATGAACAGCAGTGGGCTCAGAGCTGAACCCTGGTGTACACCCACTCCCACTGGGAACCCCTCAGTGAGGCCAAACACTGTTCGTACTTGAGTCACTGGGTCCTTGTGCATAGCCTGTACTAATTCTACCAATGTTTCTGGGACTTCAAACCACCACAGTACTGCCCAGATCAGCTTTCTTGGGGCCTTGTCATATGCTTTCTCCAAGTCTAGGAAAGCCCAGTTTGACTCTCTCCTCTTCTCTAGTTTCTTCTCAAGTATCTGTCTCAATACAAACATTGGGTCAATTGTGCTGCATCCTGATCTGAATCCGAACTGTTCATCTCCCATCTTACATTCTACTATTCTGCGTATCCGTTTATCAATCACCCTCTCCAGAACTTTCATGCAATGTGGTAGGAGTTTGATGCCTCTGTACTGTCCACAGTTGTGGATGTCCCCTTTGTTCTTGTACACTGGCATGAGTATGCTTATTCTCCAGTCATCTGGAATATGCCTTTCTCTCCACAGTGGAATTAGTACCCTCAGGAGCCATTTCTCCCCTAGCTTACCCAGCATCTTTATCATATCTGCTGTGACCTCATCTGAGCCTGCTGCTTTCCCTGACTTCATTTTCCTTAGTGCTGCTCTTACTTCTTCTAAGCTGGGCTCCTCTTCTACTCTCATTGTAGGCTGTTTCTGGGGCAGTACCGCTTCTGTGGGGTTTTCTTCATTCAGAAGCTGCTGGAAATACTCTTTCCATCTGCCTTTGATGTCCTGTGGCCTGGTAAGCAGGTTGTTGCTGGAATCCCTTATGAAGGGTGTCTGACTATCTTCTTTATCTTTCTGTCTTTGCCTTGCAACCTGGTATAGTTTCTTTGTGCCCCTTACTGAGTCACTTTCCAGAAGCTGATAGAGTGCCTCTGATGCCCTATTCTTTGCTATTGCAACTTCTTTCTTAGTTTCTTTGTTAGCCAACCAGTATTCCTTCCTAGCTTGGTCAGTCTTTTCAATCTCCCACTTCTTCCTGCACTCCTTCTTTCTTTTGATTACTTCCTGCACTTCTGCATTCCACCACCAGCTTTCCTTATGTACCTTATTTCCATACCTGGCTCAGCCACATATCTTTTCTGTAGTCCTAACACATGCTGTTTCCAGGCGCTGCCACTCTTCTTCAACTTCACCTATTTCCTCCTCTTCTTGGGGTGCTAGAGCCCTGTGTAATTCTTTGAACTGCTGTACTTTCTCTCCAGTCAGCTTCCAGGTCTTCAGCCTGGTCTCTGTTGACCTTAGAGCCTTCTCTGACCACTGCTTGCAGCTGATTGTGGCAACTACTGGTTTATGCTGTGAACCGACTGTTTCACTGGGGATGACTTTGCAATCATGGATTCTACCCCAGTGCCTTTTCCTTACTAGGAAGAAGTCTACCTGAGTTGCATGTTGGCTACTCTTGTATGTGATCTTGTGACTGTCTCTTTTTCTGAACCATGTGTTGGCTACTATCAAGCCATTTGCCAGACAGAAGTCTAGAATGGCTTCTCCTTCTTTATTCCTATTGCTCCACCCATGTGGACCCAGGCAGTCCTCAAATCCTGTTCTGTCTGTCCCGATATGTGCATTTAAGTCACCCATTATCAACACCAATTCATTTTGTCCTGCTTTATCTAGTAGGTCCTGCAACTGCTGTCTGAATGCACTCTTTTCCTCACTATCACAACCCTGCTGTGGGGCATAGGCTGAGATTATGAATACTGTCCTATCATTACACTGGAGTCTGATTGCCATGAGTCTGTTATTAATTCTTATGATATCCCTCACTGACTTCTGAAGCCTCTGTCTCACCACAATTCCTACACCATTTCTAGCCTGTCCACCACCTGAGTAGTAGAGTCTGGATCCCAAGCCAAGTGGCTTTGTTGCACTGCCCTTCCATCTCATGGATACATGGGATGTCCTGCCTCCTCAGTATCATCATGTCATCCACTTCTAAGCTGCGTCCTGTCAGTGACCCTACATTAAGCGTAGCTATTCTCAGTTCATGTTTGGCAGGTTGGTTGGTTTTATGTCCAGCTTTCACTCAACAGAGCTATCCCAGGTAACCCAGGCTGGGCAACTAGACACCGGCCAGCCAGTAGCCTATTGACCCAGGGCTGCTGGACTTTTATGGCGGGCACACACTGGCCAATAGGGGCACATATACCCCCTCCCACCTTTAGCATGGGTCCCTGGCGTGGGTCAGAGAGTAGGCCAGGTCCTCAACCCACTTATCACTGGTAACTACCCATGCCCATTTTTTGGTGACAGTCAACATGACCGAATCACCTAGAGCCATATTTTACACCATCAAGTGGCTAGCCCTGCCACGGCACGCAGTTTGTGATCCGTGTTCTCCTATCTTGAGGACACTGCGCACCACAATAGATGCCCAAAGCGGTTAGTCTTTTACAACTCTTCCCCCCATTGGGCACCATGTAGAGTCTGTGCTGCTGCCCACAGCTCCAGTCATTGGTGAGTTTGAGATGGAAACACTCAGCATGTTTTTCAAACATGGGAGAAACCCCACGGAGACACAGAGAACATGCAAACTCCAAACAGGCATTAGTCGGAGGTCAGGATCGAACCTTGTACCTTGTGCATTGGAGGCGAAGACCTTAACCACTAAGCCATCTGGTCTCTGTTCCTACACAATTACAAGATATGTTTACTAAGATTTGACCTTCCATGGACATTAATGAATGTGTATATGCATGTAAAGCAATGCATCCATTAAAGTTTATGAATGCACCTCATGTTTCTCCTGTGTTGATGTCAATTAGGTTAAAGCTCACTATTTATCCTCAGTGGCAAAATCATTTGAAATACAACATTTTTCAAGTTTTTCTTAAGTAAAAATGTGGCCGGCCAAGACATATACTGATCAGGCAAAAATATTAGTCATCATCAGATATGATGCAAAAGGCAAGAAATAAAAGATGACAATAACACTTTAAAGGGCACACCCTATAACAACAGGTAACTGACTGCATAGCTAAAATTAAAGAAGCCAGTTAAGTAGCCTCAATCAGCTGAAATGCACACCAAGAGCAAGAAAAAGACTCAGCATGAGAAATAAAAACACCCACTGAGCTTACTGGAGAAGGTAGAACTGCCTGCCATGATGCCATTTTAGCTCGACAGAACTAAGAGTTTACATTCCTCAGAGGAAAACAGTCTATAGGGTGGCCATGGTGGTGCGGCAGTTAGTGTTGTCACCTCACAGCAAGAGGTTCTCCGGTTTGATCCTCGGCTGGGGTGCCTTCTGTGCGGAGTCTGCATGTCCTCCCTGTGATCGCGTGGGTTTCCTTTGGGTGCTCCAATTTCCTACCACATCCCAAAGACATGTTGTAAGTGGATTGGACACTCTAAATTGCCCCTAGGAGTGAGTGTGTGCATGTGTATGCCTTCTGTGGAAGGTTGGGTGCCAGGCTGGCAACTCATCACCGTAAAATCCCACTGCCAATTATGAGCGGATAGGCGATCCACTGTGGTGACCCCTAACTGGGAAAAGCCAAAAGAAGAAGAAGAGGAAAACACTCTGTAGGTGGAAAAAAAGGATTACACAGCCTGTTGACCACACAACAGAATACAGCTAAACAGTTTGATGCACTGCAGATATCATGAATACTGCCTTTTATGAAGATCTCTACCTAATAAACAGCACAGCATTCATGAAGCCTAAGTTTAACATCAAAGCAGCCAATGCTTTGCCACCAGCCAAGCCTTCAACTCTTTCTCCTCAAACCTCAGAGTTCCATCTCAGACTATGGTGCACATAGTTTAACGTAAATGATGAACAAGAGATGGGTCAAGCAAATCTACAGAGGAGCAAACAGCTGTATTATAATTTGCAAGTAACTCATTGGGAATGGGTACCAAAAGGAAATGACATAAGACTGGAGTAAACAGATTTCTAGGTACAGCACTAAAATGTTTGCATTGCACCAGATCAAGATGGAACTGCTGTAACTGGTGCAGGACAGCTTCAAAACAAAACAAGTGGTGGTCTGATCATGAGAGAGATTCTTCCTCTAAGTCAGAGTTAGACAGTATGTCTAAATTATCTGAGTGAAGTCTAACCTTTTATTATCTAAATGCTTGTGCTAGGTTCACAGACTCAGTATCAATGCAGAAGATGAAATCTGTCAAAATGAACCAGTTTCAGGACAATAAGTCTGGGTAAATGCAAAAAAGTCTATGAACTTGTGTAGGAATGTTCCAGAATACTGGAAGTATGGTAAATGACAAGGAACCAGCAGCTTGATCATGTACTCAAGGTATATTCAAAGAAATTGGTAGCTCTAAGCTTTACCGTGGTCATTTTGAGTGGAGAGTAACAACAGATCACTACTCAAACCCCAGTCTTGACAGTTCTCAAGTTGTGCACTACAGAAATCCTAGGGGTAATGCAGCCACAAATTAAAGGCAAAAGTTATATTGTAACCAGGTTTCCATGATGAAAGCAAGATCAATGTTTCACAGCAAATCCAAAACAACTGGGTTTGTTGCAGCTACACCTCACATTAGAACAGATTGCCTGCATTGGTCCACTGATACTCAGATCCCTGATATCCAACCAAAAAGAAAATAATAAACTCCCTGGGTAAGAAACACAAAAATTAAGTTGAAAAGTGTGACTTTTCACTCCAGGGTGGGGCTAAGTCACCTTAGTGGCTGGCAGATCCAAAGCAACTGTAGCCAATGTAGTCTACACCATTCCACATCTGACACCCACCTCTATGAGCCACTTCAAAATATGATGCCTACAACACAGTTGAAAAACCATCAAGGCCAAGTTTAGAAGGGCAAATGGGGCACAGCATGAGGATGGAATCCCTCATGTAATATATATTTTGTCCCAGATAGAGGAAGTAAATCCATATGACATAAAATGCTTCACACTATTATAGTCAACAAAATGAAGTCAGCAGTAATAAAACAAGTATGAGTTATGTATTAATTTACAATTTGATAACTAGTAGGTAGGCTTGTCAACCCTTTCCAGCTATGACCCACGTACAAAGGCAGATAAGATACACTATTAGAAGTAATGGATACAGGCTATGTTTTACATTGTGAAATGTGAGAATAATATAGACAAAATACATAAGAAATATAATAATAGATATAAACATAAGGAATATTATAACAACAATGACACGATGCATTCTAAGTGAAATGTTTCTGCAATAGATTCAGTTATTAAAGACTTTTGTATGAAATAGATTGCATGGATCTAGCAAACAGAATGAGAAATGAAGGATAAAGTTTATCAGTTCCAGCATAATTTTACTTGTTTACTAATAAAATTAATTCATAGTCTATGAGGGAAGCTGTGAATCTTTCACTGATCACACAGTCCAAGTTAAACACATCACTTAATTTATGGTCCCTACTGTTGACGGTCACAATACAATGTTAAACCAACCCAAGATGAGAACTGTAGCAGATTATTCCAGGATCATCATTTCTGGAATTCAAACTTCATATACAACTTCTAATTACAATTATAGTCAAATAAACTCCTCCAGCATCAGCCCTCCAAAAATCTTTGCATTCCATACACCATGGTGTTAGTCCATAAAGCATTACTGATTCAGCATCAGTCAGCATTCATCTTCAAACTGCAATCGCAAACAATGTCTGAGATGTGAATAAGTACTAAATCCACTACAAAATGATATGTTATTAAATTAGAGTCAAAACAGTACAAAGGCACAGTATGCATTGCTTGCATCTGTTTAAATTAGCATTTCTTGCAGCTACATACAGTCAAATTAATTTAAACTTAGAAAACTGAAAGTCAGCAATGTCTGTAAAACTACAAGATACAGGATGGGGTACCGTATAATCCATCAAAATAACACATATGCATGCCCTATCATTTTGACAGATGGTCAATATAGAATCTGGCAAAGTCATCTGGCTGATAACTCTTTCATATATCAGAAATCTGATAGGACTATGGGATTTTAGTCTAACATCTTGAATTTCATTGTGTGGCAGCTCTCTTCATTGTAATAAGACATGTCTGTTTTACTTACTCTTTTCTGCAAATTTGTTCTCACAATTACTTACTCTTTTCTGCAAATTTGTTCTCACAAGTTTCTTGTAAGCTTCTGTACACCTGAGCTCTAACTGTTTGCATTGTTTCTTCATAATGGTCATATGCATGTATTTCTCTTGCATAGATGCCTTCTGTTCTTTTTGAGTACTACTAAATCTTCTTCGTGGACGACAAAGATCAGGCTTGTTCTACTTTATTAATTACTCCTGCTTCTGATGGTGACGTCCCCATGGATGCTGAATTCTGTATCTTACCTCCTACTTAGAGATCACATAGTCTCCCAGAATGGCTGTCGTGACAACGTTTCTGTCACTACTGATTCCTTTCTTGGATTTCTTTAACTCTCATACCTCTCAACTGTACAGATTTTTACAGAATGTTCATATTTTGGTCCATTTTTCATAAAATTGTGGCTTTCTGGCAAATTAGTGGCAAATCATTAAAGATTGAGATTAGAAAATAATGACAGACATTTGAATTTTAGACGTCATACCTGTCAGAAAATTCATGCTAATGCAAAACCTGTTATTCTATCAACTTTCTAAGTTTGTAAGAACAGTATTTCAAAATTGTCCCTATTTGTACCACTTTTTATGGTTTTGTCCAGATTTCTTACTCTAAGAGGTTGAGAGGTATAATGCTACCTTAATTTTTTGGCATCAACAAATAAAAAAAAAAAATGGGTAGCTTACTCTTTAGACTTCATACCCATCAAATCTTGAGGTGGTAAGAGACTAGATTCATGCAGTAGTGTATTTCTATATTCCAAAACTGCAAAATGGCAATTCCTATTGCTAGTGATACTACAATTTTATCAGATTCTTCAATGTCTTAATAGATTTATCTGCATGCCCAAGTTTCATTCTTGTTTAAACCTTTTGAATTCTTGTCTAATACATTTTGGCCCTCTGTCTAATTTGACATCAGGTATGCCTTGTCTTGAAAATATAGGCTTCAGTACACTTATTACACTGACACATACAATACCTGTCAGATTAATCACCTCCTCAACACATACACAGTTGCTTTGAAATATAATAAATCTGTGCTCTCTCTGATCCGTGGTGGACTTCCTGGTTTTGTATAGGTTAACATTAATTCTCTCATATTATTATTATGGTATGAGTTACATGCACTGCAGTTTTGTATCACTTGCTCTGTCTATGCTAATATTTCTTAGATGGGACTCATGCCTTCTCAAGCATCTGTTTTCACAACTTGCATAATATACGCCTGTCAGCTTTGAAAATTAAGCCTTAGGCATAACTTATTTCCTCTTTGAAAGAAAAGCGAGACTGGATTTTTTTATCACTGATAATTTTTTCCAGCTATCCTCTTGTTGTGATGCCTTTCAGTTACTGTATTTCTAAGTCAGTGTCAGTGCATTACTTCTTCTTCTTTTAATGGTAACTGCAACATCACCCAAAGACGATCTAGTTCTTTTTCTAGCACACCTTCATTTTGCCCTAGTAAATATGTTCTCTTTAACATATATGCTGTAGTGAGCTCCATGTCTAGTCAATATTTCACTTTCAGGTCCTACATTCTGATGATTAGGTAATATTCTTTTAAATCTCTTGAGGTGCCTTAAACAAGACTTTCTGAACAGACTTTGCAAGCTTTTATGGTCTGACTCTGACTTTGAGTATGAGCCTATCTCTTATGTGTATTTGTAAATGCCATCATTCCATGTGTGAGAGGTCTGTTTTCCTGTAAGACCACAACTTCTATACTATTCTTGATTGCAGTAACATGCAACACAACTAGCTTATTCACATTATAATATTCTGATAGAGGTTCTTCTGTTTTTAGTACTTTGCACATTGTAAAACTACTTTCCTGTTCTAAATACCATTCGCAGGTTACATCTTTTTCAATACTTTCCAAAGAATCATAGTCATCTCACTCATTTAGTTATTTTATTTATTTAGATTTGTTTATTGGGAAATCCCAAATGGACACAGGTCCTTTTTCAGTGGAGACCCGGGGAGAAAAGCTCCACAGACCAATAAATGAGCAGCAGATTACATGAAGAGCAATTGAATATACATACAATAGCAAATAATGCATACTGCAGCAAACATTAGATATACATAAGTCCAGAAATATCAAGGCAGCACTGGCAGAAATCCAAGCTTGGATATTTTCAAAGTACTCTCCAACACAATTTCTTCAACCAACGGCATCGTTTATTCACAAGCAGATACAAACCAATAAAACAGGTGAGCACTTTTACAAACCAACTGTTTGTTTCATCAGACTATCACATTAAATCTCCCATCACCCCCTTAAATACTCAAACGTTTATCACAAAATCATGTTCAAACTAACCAATCACACATTACATCCACTTATCACCCCCTTAAATACTCAAACATTTATCACAAAATCATGTTCAAACTAACCAATCACACATTACATCCAAATGCCTTCAAAATTTAAAGCACCAACCATCTAATGATGCATGTGATGCACACTAAAACCTTAGGAGGTTGTTAAATAATTCCCCTGTCCTTATCAGATATTTATGTTTTTAAATATTTATATAAATGTATATATGCTTGTGTGTATGTATATATATATATATATATATATATATATATATATATATATATATATATATATATATATATTATATGTATGTATGTTAACGTTTTAGTGTGCATCACTTGCATCATTAGATGTGTGATGTGCTCACCTGTTTTACCAGTTTTTATTTGCTTGTGAATAAACTATGCCCTTGGTTGAAGAAACTGTGTTGGAGAGTACTTTGAAAATATCCAAGTTTGGATTTCTGCTGGTGCTACTTTGATATTTCTAGACTTAATTTCACTATTTTGGCAGCTGTTGAGTACTGGAGGTTTGTTGTTCATTAGATACTACCTACCTACCACCCAACACTACAGCCTGTGAGAGATGCACTTATATAGCCAAACTAGAAGCCAATCTCCCTTCAGCCAGGACTGGACTAGACAGTCAAGAGGAGAAAGTTAACACCTGCACTACACTGAACACATAGTCTTTCAAAACCCACACTACCAAAACCCACACATAGGAACACAAAGTACACACCCACATTCACAGAGCCTCTCAATAAACATCTGCCCAAGCAACAGAGACCTCCCAAGCTGAAATGCAGACAACCACCACCCCCCAACACTACCCAAATGACACATAGCCCACAAAATCAGTGTGTCACTCAACCTCAGCCCATAAGGCAAAACAACATACACAGCACATTAGTCATAGGTGACTCTATAGTCAGGAACACTGATGTCCCACTCACCAGGCTAAACAAGGAGAAAGTTACTGTCAGCTGCCTGTCGGGAGCCAGGATCTGCCACATAACATACGCACTCTGGTCACTCCACAGCAAGTACAAATATGACTCTGCTATTGTCCATGTTGCTGTGAATGACCTGAGATGCACCTCCCTGGACTACATGAAAAGAGACATGGAGGAGCTCTCGGATCTTGTAGGCCAGGCAGGTATGACCCTAGCCCTGAGTAGCATCCTCCCATCACCCAGAATGATACCACAGTACAAGGACAAAATGACTGACTTTAACAATTGGCTAAGCTTCTGGTGTCATTCTAAGGGGATCCAGTATCTGTCTGCCTGGGACAACATGGTCGACAGACCACAATGCTTTGCCAGAAATGGCCTGCAACTGTCACCCCTGGGATTTCGGATACTGGCTAAGGCTCTTGCCACCCCTATAGTGCCTTTTTTAGGCAAGGTTCAAATGCCAAATTCACCACAGTAACAGGTACAAGCAAGCAAACTCTGAGGGTAATGCTACTCAATGGTAGAAGTCTAAACCTCAAAATGCATTCACTCGAGGCACTCCTTAAAATGGAGAACATCGCCATCTGTGCAGTGACAGAGACATGGTTCAAGGCTCCAGAGAGCAGCCCTGCACTACCAGGCTATAATTCATACCACACCTTTCAGCCACATAACATGGACCAAAACACTAAAGGCAGAGGCGTGTCCATATTCATTAAGGATATCCACACATCCCGGCTAGCTGCTCAACATAATGCATCCAAGATTATCCAAGTGCAACTAACACTGGACAAGACTGCAATCCAGGTGGTAGCTTGTTACAGATCCCCTCCATACCCCAGGATTCCCACTCTTCATTTCTTAAGATACTGGAAAATATTAAGGTACAACCCAATACCTTAATTATGGGTGATTTCAACTACCCCACCATCAGCTGGGAAAACTTCTCCTGTACCAACTCATTTGCTCAATGTTTTCTGGAATTCATAAATTCCAATGCCTTGGATCAGCTTGTCTACACCCCCACTAGGTGCAGCAATATCCTTGACCTGGTCATTACCAATATGGGTAACCAGTGTTCCACGCCAGAGGTCAGCTCCTCACTGGTCAGGTCCGACCACAAGCTAATCACCCTAGACATCTATATCCCACCCCCACCCCCCATTAAGGAAACCATCATCAAAAACTACTCTAAAGCCAGCTTTATGCTTATTAAGACAGAAGTGGCAAACTTCAAGACACCCATGCAGAAGGAAAATAGAGGTACAACTGCTGAATCTTACACAAATGCACTGTATAAGCACATACACAAGTGCATGGAACATGCCATTACCAACAGAACCAAGATGCTATCCTCCAAAAAAAGAAAGCCAATCTGATGGTCCCCTGCCATAAACAAACTCTACAACAGAAGGAAGAAGCTGTAGAAAAAAAAGAGTAAAATCCCAAGATTGGAGGAATTCTCTGGTCAGCCTCAGCAGGAAACTGAGATCCCTCATAAAATCCTCCAAAGCCAGTTATGAAAATAAAATCGCCACTGATTCCAAGGACAACCACAAAGCATTCTACAGCTATGTCAAGAATCTCAATGGCAACACTCAGATCTGCTCTGAGCTACAGCACAATGGCACTAAATATACAGAACCAACCGATATTGCCAACATCCTGGCAGATAGGTTCGGTGCTAACTTTACCCCCCTTTCACCCTTCAAAGGGCCCGTCTTAATACTGGAATAATGCAAAGCCCCTATAATCATGGATGAACAAGTAAAGACCGCACTCTCCAAAGCCAATAACACAGCATCCATGGGACCAGACAACATCCCAGGCTGTGTACTGCATGAACTACAGAACGGACTGTAACCCCACCTAAGCACCATGTTCAATCATAGCCTCACCTCAGGCTATGTGCCTACTGAATGGTGCACAGTGACAGTTATCCCACTCCACAAAGGGGGTGCCACCACAGACCCTGGAAATAACTGCCCCATTAGCCTGATGAGCCTGGTCTGCAAGACCATGGAACGTATCATCTTGGAGCTTATAAACAAAGACATAGGTAACCTCCAAACCCTGGACCCCATGCAGTTTGGGTTTGTAAAAGGTAGATCATGTCTACTAAACCTGCTTGACGTCTTTGAAGCAGTCACCAGAGCTGTAGACAAAGGCAAGGTAGTGCACACAGCCCATTTTGACCTCATCAAGGCTTTCTATAACATCCCCCACTCTGAAATTATAAATAAACTCACTAAACTGGGCATAAATCCCTAGTCACAAGATGGGTGATCAACTGGCTTACTGACAGAAACCACACAGTAAAAGTAGCTGACTCCAAGTCTAACTTCAGATCAGTGATGAGTGGAGTACCAGAGGGTTCAGTCCTGGGTCCTCTCCTGTTTGGCATCTACTTCTCTGAAGTGCAGGCCAACACAGGAGGTCTTTGGCTAACAAAGTTCGCAGATGACTGCAAACTGGGAGCCATAATAAAATCACCTAAGGATGCAGACATTCTACAAAAAGGCCTCACAGAGACAGATGCTTGGTGTCAGTCATGACCTCAAGCTCAATGCCAAGAAGTGTATTGTCATCCCTTTTGGGAGAAACTCAGTACCCATGAACTACCATATAGGTGGTAGCTCACTAAACACTGAATATGTGATGAGACCTCAGAACACAGGTGGACAGTAGTCTCTCCTTTGATAACCACATTGCCACAGTAGTCAGAAAATCCTTCTACATGGCACACCTCATCACAAAAGGGTTCTCGTCTATAAAAAGGAGGTCATTGTTCCTCTCGACTCATCTCTCATCAGACCCATTATAGAGTACAATGCCCCATTTGGCGTGTATCTCACAAGATACCTACAACGATTGGAAAGGCCATAGAAGTAACTCACTAAGAGGATTACCAGCCTCAAACAGATGCCATACTCAGACCTTCTCAAAAAACTCCAGCTCTACTCCATCACATATCGCCTACTCAGAGGTGATCTCTGCCTAACATACAAAGCTATGTCAAACTGTGAGCTGTTGGACATGCTACACTTAAAGAAATCCCAATCTCTCTGAACCACGCACTCCAGGGACCTAAACCTTGTCACCACAATAAACAAAACATGCTGGAGGGATAGATTCCTGTCCCAGAGACTTCCCATACTCTGGAACAAACTACCCATTCATGTCAAGCAAAGCTCCTCACTGGCCCTCTTTAAGAAAAATCTTGACGACTGGATGGGAAATAGAAAATTCACCCTGGAGATCATTTCTGTGGCACTGCTTATCAAGGGCACATGAAAATAATTTTCTTGGGCGGTGAACGCCAGAGAACCTTTTTGGCTAGGCTTATATAGGCCCCAAGGCTGATAGCCTAGTACCTACCTATGAACCTATGAACCTATATACATACAATATAAAACATAGCAATGAACAGATATACCAATATCTAGCTAGAGGCTAGGAATAAAGGTAGGATACATATACAGATAGTACTAAGCTCAAACAGATACTATTCTAAACTCATAAACCTAAATCTTATATACAAATATTGCACTAAACTCAAACAGATATAAAGCAGATGCTCCACATATAGGTGGAACAAGATAGAAGGGCTAATGGGATGGAAAGGGAAAATAGAGTAAGAGAGGAGACTGAGTGAGTAGTATTCATGGTAGTGAGAGGAAGCTAGGTGTAAGTCAGTTGGATACGTATTTGGAGTTGAGATTAAGTGAGGTAGTTCAGCATGTTATAGCAGGTCTGAGAGACTGAGTGAGGAGGGAAGGGGAGGGTAAAGGGTGAGCCAAAGCCTGCAGAGAAAGGAATGCAATTGTCAGACAATGTGAAGCAGGGTGGCTGGGGGAGAGGAATGGGAGGTAAAAAGGAGAGTTATTAGTTGGGATTGGTGCATGGGCATAACCAGAGACTTTTTAAGTGAGTTTTTAGTGCAGTCTTGAAGTGATTGCAAGAAGGTAGTGTGGTTATAGAAGGGGAGAGATTGTTCCATAATCTGGATATGACGTAGGAGAATAGTGCTTCTGCTGCTGAGTTCTTGGGTTTGGTCACTAGCAGTAGATCTCTGCTGCTGAAGTGTAGAGGTCTAGTGGAGCAGTAGGGCTGGAGAAGGTTTTGAAGGGATGGGACTTTAAAAGGATGGTTTACTAACTTGTAGGCAAGAGAGAGTTAATTCAGGTGAAGAAGTTGAGGGAGTTCAAGCCAGTCAAGTTCTCTAAGTGAGATACAGTGATGGCTGCAATAAGATGCACCAGTGGCAAGCTTAGCAATTTTATTCTAGCAAGCCTCGAGTTTGTTTAGGTCTGTTTGTCTAAGGTAGGTAAGTATAGGAGAGGCATAGAGTAAAGTGGAAATTAGGTGGGAATTGGCAGCAGAAATTCTGGCTGTCTTGGTGAGGAGTTGTTTGTTTCTGTACAATGCTCCTAGTTTTTTTGTGAACCTTTTTAATGGTAAGAGAAACATGAGGGTCAAATATGAGGTTGTTATCAATCTCAACACCAAGTAGTTTGGTGTGTTCTGTTGGGGAGATGATGGTATTGTCTTTGGCTAGAATATTAAAGTGGTGGATAATTGGGTTAGATTTAGTAGGTTGGAAGATAAAGAGTTTAGACTTGCTCAGGTTGAGTAATAACTGGGTATTAGATAACCAGATTTATGCAGATGAAAAGGCTTCCTGTGTGATCTTGTGAAGTTCAGGTATAGTATGGGTTGAGCAGATGAGGGTGGAGTCATCTGCATACTGTATAAGAGAAGCATGTTTGGTGGCTATGATAGAGCATTGGTGAAGAGTGAGAATAGTAGGGGACCAAGGATGGAGCCTTGGGGAACACCAAGTGT
This sequence comes from Protopterus annectens, assembly GCF_019279795.1. NCBI lineage: Eukaryota > Metazoa > Chordata > Ceratodontiformes > Protopteridae > Protopterus > Protopterus annectens. Next base: position 278,879,136 of record NC_056741.1, read on the forward strand.
TATAGGCAGTTGAGGAAATAGGTCATTATGCCAGACAACTGATTGTTGACGGCCAGTTAGATAGCTGTGAAACCAATCAGTAGCCGAGTGGGAAAAGGATAGGTTAGTAAGAACAGAGATTAGTAGTTTATGTGAGACCATGTCAAATGCCTTGGATAGATCCAGAAATATAGCAGAGGAGAACAGGCTATTAGTTTTATGATGAAAGATAGCATTAGTGAAAGAAAGCAAGACGGTAGTAGTGCTGTGGTATGGCCTGAAGTCATGCTGGGTGCTGGAGAGGAGATTATTAGCTAAGAGGTAGTCTAAGACTTGAGAATGGATGCATTTCTTAAATATCCTGGAAAGTGGAGAAAGAGTGGCTATGGGGCGGTAATTGGAAATAGAAGCATTCTAGCACAGTATTATATATGCTGCTACAGAGATTTTTTTGTTTGTTTTATGCTCTACTATTGCCCCGCTTCCAATTAACTTGTAAGTCGGGACTAATAGCCCAGTTTCACCACTGAGAGTAATCATACTGGGTTTATAAACTCCCTCCCTAGGATAGACATGTCAATAAAATACTACTGCAATTGTCATCCTCTCTGTCGATTTCTTAGGTGCTATGCTCACCAGTGAAACCCAGGTCACCTGGTTCACAGCTAGGGCTCTATCCCCCTGTCCTAAAGAGCTGGCTAAATTTTAAATGTATTTACAATTGCCTACAGATGTGATTTTTTAAAATATTGTGGTTTAATATTTTATACCTCTATTTTTTTTTATTTACTCAACACGTAAGAAACATGTATTTATACACTTTAATTAAATTAATTGTTTCCATCCTGGGTCTATGTTTGCAATAAAAATGAATAAATTGCACATTTTGATTGAGTTGCACTAATTCCTGAATTTCTCAGTTATTGCTACTATTCTGCCTCATTTTTCTTCCAAAAAGGTAGCAAGGGACATAATGCACCTCAAACAACCCCACAGCCCAAAAATTTGGTGGGCTAGTACTGCCTGCACCTCAGCCCTACCCCTTTCTCATTTATCAACTCTTCTTGTGCTTCCACTCCGTTTTCAACAGTTTACAAACTTTAGTTCATTTGTTTTAGTTCACTAACATAACCAAAGTTATAAACTTTAGTTCAGTTTTAGTTATATAGTTAGTCTTCCCACCTGGCAATCACCTATATAACCTTATCCCAGCAGATATTCCACACTTCTGTAAGTGGTAGACTGATGTAGCTCCCTACATACTCCTTAGATCCATTACTACCCTCCTTGTGCTCCCCATCCCCCATCAGCAGGTAGCCATAAAGCAACATCAGTCAACCAACAAGAAAAGATTCTTGCAGTTATCTAGTCTTTCTCCTCACTTGGCCACTAGCCCAGGCACCCTTACTGCAACAGATGTAAATCAATATTTCCCTTTGTAGACCAACAGAACTGTGTTCCATTTCCTATTTCTAAAAAATGTTATAGAATAATGGGCACTGCAATGGTGGCTTTTGTTTATATTGTGCAGTTTTGGGCCTTGTAGAGCAACAGTTATACTAATGAAGAAATCTAGTGTACATTTCCCTAAATCTCACATTTAATGCAATGTGTTCCAAACCTAGACAGTACAATGAGACTTGTTTCTGCCCATCCACATGCATTGAAGACAGTGAAGTTGCTTGTGCATGTTTAAGTAAGTCCATGACCTCTACAGGGCTGTGGCATTCTTATTCTGCTTTGCAACCCCTAGGGATGCCGTGTCACAACCATGGACCAATATCTTTAGTGCAGTGTATTTTCCCAATAAATTCCTGCAATAGGGTTGGTGATTATTGACTATATGTTAGTTGCCTCTTCCTGCCATGCTGCTTGTCAATACACATCATATGACACCTACAATGTGTGTCAATGAAAATCTGCTACCTTTTTCCTCTGGATAGAAACTTGTGAAGTGGTCATAGCTTCTGAAGTGGAAAAGTGCGCAAGGATTTCTGCATGGTGCAGGAAAGAAACTAAAATCTTCTTGCATCTAGACCACCAGGAGCAACTGCTGGGGGACTTCTATGAGAGACTGCAATACGAGGTGGATGCCTGACATTGCCTGCCATAGTGGTTAATGATGCTCTGCCATCACCTGGTGTGGTAAGATGTCTTGGCATCATTGTAGTGATGTAAAGAGGCATCACTGTGACCTTCCTAGCCAACAGGAAGAGAAGGTTAGATAATGCTTACAACTTTGCTTTGCTATATGTGTCACACACCTTGTCAATGCAGGTAGAACTAGTCTAATCTCCATCCTTCCATCAGACATTCCCATTAGTGTCATGGTGACCCAGATTAAGCTGACAGTAAGTGTGCCACAACCATCACAGATGTCATCATCTACAATGGACCAGATTGGTTGCCATCATTCAGTGCCATAACCTGGTGCTAATACAAGGTGCCCTAGTCAGTCTGCCACGCTTTACCCTTACACTAGCCATTATACCTCTTCTGCCTGTTACACCTGGTATACTACATAACCTGGTGCTAATACAAGGTGCCCTAGTCAGTCTGCCACGCTTTACCCTTACACTAGCCATTATACCTCTTCTGCCTGTTACACCTGGTATACTACATAACCTGGTGCTAATACAAGGTGCCCTAGTCAGTCTGCCACGCTTTACCCTTACACTAGCCATTATACCTCTTCTGCCTGTTACACCTGGTATACTACATAACCTGGTGCTAATACAAGGTGCCCTAGTCAGTCTGCCACGCTTTACCCTTACACTAGCCATTATACCTCTTCTGCCTGTTACACCTGGTATACTATCAGAATGTATCAGACAGGTTATCAGGTGATACTTTATAATGTCTATCCTGTGTCATGGTTTGTTATTACTACCAAGTTGCTGTCTCCTGTGTGTATTAATTTGGAAATGTATACATGACAAGTCTCCATGGTGCCATATAGGGCACTAACCGCTTGCTGGTAAGCTTTGATGAGATAGCTACTACAGGCTAAGGGGTTTGTTCAGCCCAACCTCGCTGTCCCTTGAAGTTACACTGTTTGTAGTTCATTTATTGTTCACATGCCCTACACAACTGGAGACTGGTTAAGTACCATTTAATCTTGCTCCTTGTGGCATATGTACTACTGTAGTACCTTTTTCTCAGGCCTCTGTATTGTTTTTCATTGGCTGTTGCAAACCTAACAGCATTTTACTCCTACAAAGACTCTACTGCCACCCAGTGTATTACACATTACTGATAAATGTTTTTGTTTTTGTGTTTCACTTTTTTTTGCTTCTGTGCATTTACATTCATATTTTATACAAGGTTGGCCATGACAATGGATGTGGTACAGCAGTGACTACCAAACCATGCACCTGCCTTGCTTTCATCTGCTGGGTCCCCAGCAGTCTCCAGGCAAGGCTGTCTGCAGGGTGATACAAGTCATCTATCAGGAGTTAGTCGGGGTGGGGGTGGATCAGTAGTGCCATGTGTGGTCTGTTTCCAGTGGAGAGTGTAGGCTCCCTAGTAAAGGGAATCACAAACAGGTTCTGGTATGTCATCTAGAAGGAGGTGGAAGGCCTGGTAACAGCCTTAATGGTTTGGTGTCTGGACATCCACAATGGCAAATAGGAGCACACCCTCTTGCAACTGTCAGAGTTGCACAGCTGCCTGGGTCTAATCAGTGGAGACAGACTTTAGGGTGGTAACAGACTGACCACAAGTTTGGTGCTGCACAGTGCAGCATGGCAGTTGGCTTTCACCCCAGCCTGTCCTCCACCATGGTGTTCCCTTTCCTTGTGTGTGTCAATGCCCTCCACAGTTTGTTGTCCAGTCCTTCTCACAACCATCTGCCCTCACTCTGTGTGTCTGTGTCACTCTTTGTGTTTCCCCTCTCCATTTGTGCCAGCACCTCCACTGCTGGTATTTGTCTGTTATCTATGCTTGTTTTTCAGTCTGTGCTGTCATCCCTATACCTTCTTTTCTCCCTACACCTTTCCTGTGCTATCTTCCCCTTCCTTTTCTTCAAAAACATAAAAAATGCCACCTGTCCCAAATAAATACATATATCATTGCTTCCCCACTTCTATACCATTCTTCCATTCCCTTTATCCTTCTGTGTGTATGTCTGCTTGCTCTGCCCTCTTTTTACCTGTCGTAGGCATCCATTTCCATCCCATTTGTAATATAAAAATAGTAATAACTTTGTTGTATAGCCATTAATTGATCTAACAATAGTGCTTCCACTAATTAATCTGTACTGCTGTGTTGCATTTTATATGGAAACATACTAGTGATGCATTGACATTTCTGCATTATTTGCAAGATGTTTGTACTTTTCCCTACTTTAAAATCCTTTTTTTGTCATTGTTATTAACTGTTGAGTTTCTGCATTTCAGCTTAACTCTGAAGTGCTGGATGTTTGGTTTACTGGTTTAATTTGGTTATTCACTGTACTGTGGACTTCATTCCAGTGACTTAAAGTTAGAAAAGTCAGGTTTGCCCTCTGGTGAGCAAAGACAGGTCTTCTTCTGTGCCCAATAATCACAAGGAAACCTTAACTCATTCAAGCCTATAGTTCCTTTTTGTATACTTCCAGTTAACACCAATAGCTCCTTATGGCGTCCAGACCTTTTTTTAGTCTCCCTTTTTTAACTAAGTGACTTACCAGCACATGTGACACTAAGAATATTAATCCAGGATGTCCTGCAGAGACATTAATCACTGTTTTCCACTTATTATTTATATTTTCAGATTTGTGTTCATATTTTCATAACTGAGAGGCTAATATGCTGCTGAGGGGTATGGTGTGAAATGCTATGGTGAGAGACAGGAAATGCATTACCAATGTCCATTTATGTCATACTATATTGGAGATATTCTTAGTTGTCTGTTAGTAATTTTGAAAATAAGCAACATTTCCATATGTACTGGATACCAAAAAACAAGTCACTTACAAATCATTGCATGGCATCAAGTGAAACCTTAGATGTTGTTGAAGGAAACTACCATTGATATTAACCTATAAGTTGCACAGTTTGACAGATATATAACATTTATATTTATACTTGTATCATTAAACATACATTTTCTTGTCCCTGTAAATATCTCAATAAACATGCACTCAGAGAGAAATTTCTTGCTGTCAAAAGTGTTCTAATAATATATGTCTAGGTTGCACAGTTTTCCAAGATATGAGAATTTGTTTATAAAAGTTAACACAAAATACCCCACTAATCATTTATAGACAAGGTATAAACCCATACATCACTTGTTGTATAGCCAGATGGCTCACAGATAGGATCCAAGAAGGTAGGATAGAGAAGTCTACCACCACAAAAACGGAAGGTCACTAGTGGAGTAACTAAGGGCTCAGAGCTGGGGCTTCTTCTGTTCGGCATCTACTTCTCTGAATTCAAGGCTAATATTAAAGGTCTCTGGCTGACTAAATTGCAGAGGACTGCAAACTAGGTGTATTCATTGAATCCTCCTTTGACACAAATACTTTTCAGGAAGGCCTGACACAAATTAATAACTGGTACCGGAGTTATGGTCTGAAAACTCAATGCCAAGAATTGCCTAGTAGCATCTTTCTGTAAGACAACCATCTCTGCAAATTACTACATTTATTATACACCCCTAAGAGAAGACCCAGCCATACCTTTCAACTGTACAGATTTTCCCAGAATGTCCAGATTTTTGCCAGATATTTTTGGTCTGTTTTTTCATAAAATTGTTGTTTTGGGACAAATTAGTGGCAAATCATTAAAGACTGGATTTAGAAACTAATGACAGAGATTTGAGTTTCAGACTTCATACCTTCAGAAAATTCATCCTAATGCAAAACCTCTTATCCTATCAATTTTCTAAGCTTGCAGGTGCAATATTTAAAAAATGTCTCTATTTTTGGGCCTCTGTCCCACTTTTATTTATGGCTTTGTCCAGATTTCTTGCTCTAAGAGGTTGAAAGCTGTAGACTCAGTGGTTAGGGATTTGGAAATGTATGTAGACAGTGACTTGGACTTTGATCATCATGTGTCTAGTACAGTAAGGAAATCATTGTATGTTATGCATGTTTTAAGCAAGCATATGACATCTAGGTTCAAAGATGTCATTATTCCATTGTACTCAGCCCTCATTAGACCAGTCACTGAATACAGTGCCCTTTTCGGTATGCACCTGACCAGACATATTCAATAACTACAGGGAGTAGCCACAGAGGTGCCTCAAAAAACACAGAGTGATTGGTGTACAAAACAAGCCCTATGCTGACTGCCTCAAAGCCTTGTCCATATAATCTGTCTCCTACAGGTTGTTGAGAGGTGACCTATGCCTGGCTTGCAAAGCATCCTCTGATTCAGCCTTAATGGACCTGTTGCACATACTCAATACATATAGCATTAGAAACAACTAATCCAAACATTTAAACCTTGTATTCAACATAAATAAGACATGCTGGAGGGACAGGTATGTGTTTTAGAGACTACTTCTCTGGAACAGACTTCCCATCCATGTGAAACAAGTTCTTCCCTGCACTTACAGAGATGCAGCACGGATCACTGGATTGGGAATCATAAATTTACACCTGTTCTTGCAGCTATGTCTCTTTTAGAGAGAGGATGCTTGTAGATGCTGCCCAGGTTATATATAACCCCCCACCCCCACCTTCACAAATGTAAGGGACCAAATTCTCTCCAGTACTGCTGGGAAGCATGGCTATGTTAAAAATGCCCTTTAGGGTCCTTAGCCTAGTATTCTGCTGTGATCCCTGTAGTGAAATGTTGCTGCATGTGAATATGCACTGTTGCTATCATGCTACATTTGCCTCCTTATTTTGCATAACGTTGCTACAATTAATCAGCACTGGTCTGCATTGTACTTCTTAAGCTGTGCTATTTCACCTTATGTGTCCATGTAACTGATTCTTCTGAATCCATCCTGTAATCACTATATATAAACCATGAGAGATACACAATGCTGGCAGAACACTAATAAAAACTGTTAAAAGTAGCAAATATTACACCACATTTTAAAAGACTTACAAAATAAAGTTAATTGTTTTTGCAAGGGAGCTATGCTCTCTTGCACCTCCCTGATGTAGGGGCTTTACCGCCATACTCCTGAACTTTACATGTATATACTAAATCCAAAGTTGCAGTAACTTAGAAAAAAGGGAAAGCTTGACTTTAATAAAGAAACCACTTTTTCCTTTTCTTCAGCATGTCACATGGGAATTAGTATAACTAGGGTAGAACAATGTGCAGAAATATTTTTTAAACAAAATAATTATTTCACAATATAGGAATATCATGCTTTTGCATGGCCCTGTAGTACTGCAAAAGCTTGAATATTCATGACTCTGTGATAGCCCGTTTCAGTAGTAATTGCTTTCAACAGCTTATTGCAGTACTTATTAAAGGAAGACATACTAGTGAAAACAGCTCACCCATTCTACTCAGATGTTTTGGCTACTGCTCCCTCCCATTGTTTAACAATTTTATCTGATCACAGTGAACAAGCGGTATTGTAACCAATTTCTCAGCCTTTGATAACCCAAATTCAAACGTGTAAAAAGGTGGCAAAGAGACATATTCACTGCACATGTTTACCTTCTAGAGAGTTTCTCTTTGCACTGTAGAGTGTTCTGCTCTGATCCAGCTACAAAATGAAGAGGAACTAGCCTGGAGAACAGGTAACACCTTATGATGTTAAAACCTAAATGCAAGTCTTGCAACTTAGTGCATACCTCTCAACTGTCCAGATTTTTGCCTAATATTGCTGGTCTATAAGTCATAAAATTTGTGATTTTCTGTCAAATCACAGAGGACTGTATTCACTAAATAATAACGGACATCTGCATTTCAGTCTTCACATCCTTCAAAAAATGAACGCCAATGCAAAACCTGTTATTTTAGCAACTTTCTAAGTTTATAAGAGCAATAATCAAAATCTGCTTCTATTCTGGGGCCTTTATCACCCCAAATTATTTTTGGTTTTCTCCAGATCCAGATTTCTTATGCTAAGAGATTGAGAGGTATGGGTAATACACAGCTATAGTTATAGAAAAAAATCATGTCAGACATAAAGTTAATCATTATAACATCTAATGAAGAATTACAGATATGATGGTGCATTAAGCTACAATGTTTAATCTTTTGTATGAGCCTGTAGTATATGTATTTTAAGAAAAGAAGCTGTAAAGCTACTAGCATTTCTGAACAGACTGCCAAACAAAATTATGGTGTGGTGTTGGTGCTCTTTAGAGCTTGTAGATTGTAAAGTTTGTCAATAACACCACAGGTATCATAACTGGTGTGCCTACTTTCCAAATGTAATTTCTGTCACTGTATTTTTTTAAACATTTACTAAATGTATTGTAGCTCACCATTTTTTTTTTTTGTCAAACAATTCCAAAACTTCACATAACTTCTTTTTCAATGGTATAAGATGTCATTGTTTGTATATCATTTCTTCCTTTACCTGGTTCAGGTATATAGTAAGTTAATGACCACAATCACCTGTATAAGCCTAGTCATGCAGTCCAACCCAGTTGTGTCTCTATGTATCATAGGTGTTTATTAGGGGGTGGGTATTACTGTCTGCCTCTGTCTACCAGAGACATGGAGGCCAGACCTAAGGTGAATTTCTGATTTCTCATCCATTGTTCAAGGTTATGCTTAAACAGGGTTAGGGATGGACTCTGCTTCACATGGATGGAGAGTCTGTTTCAGAATATAGAGATCCTCTGAGACACATATCTGTTTCATCAGCATGTCTTATTTATGTCACAAGCAACATTCAGATCTTGGATCTAGTAGTTCTGATGCAGCTCGTTTTGTGGATGTGCAAAAAATCCATCAGAGCTGGAGCTGCAGATGCTTTGTACACCAGGCATAGATCACCTCTCATTAACTTGTAGGAGACAGAGTGTACGGAGAGACAGCTTTAAGGCATTCATTATAGGACAATGTGTTTATACCCTGGATTCAGTTGTTGCAAATGTCTGGTCATGTACATGCCAAAGGGGGCATTATACTCAATGATGGGTCTGATAAAGGATGAATAAAATGGCACAATGACTTCCTTGGACCTGGATGCCATACCCTCACTTATAGGTTGAGCAATATAAAATGATTTTCATACTACCTTGGCTACATGTTTGCCAAAGGCCAGATTACTGTCTACATATGTTCCCAGATTCCTGACTACCAGGTCAACTCTTATGGGTGTCCTATTGATGGAGTGATTAGAAAGGGAGGCAGTTTTCCCAAAAGGTACTATAATGCATTCCTTGGCATTGAGTTTTAGTCTGTGATTTTGGTACAAGTCATCTGTCTATGTTAAATCATTTTGTGAGATGCTTGTGTCATGGGGGATCTGTGACAGCTTCCAATTTGCAGTCATCTGCAAACATGGTCAGCCAAGGGCCCTTGACATTACCTCTGAGAAGTAGATGCCAAATAGGAGTGGTCCCAGCACAGAGCCCTGAGGCACCCAACTGGTGACCCATCTCTTAGTAGAGGTGGTAGCACTTATTCTTACTTACTGGGTCCTGTCTGTGAGCCAGCTGGCAGTCCAGCAAGTTATATAGGGGTTTATGCCCAGTTTGGTGAGTTTGTCAACAATATCTGAGTGGGATATTGTATTGAACACCTTAGCCAGGTCCAGGTAGGTGGCATGCACTGCAAATGTTTTGCCCTCATCTATTGCCTTGGTAGCCTTCAGAAGGAAGTCCACCAGGTTTAGTAGGCATGACCTTCCCTTTATTGAACACTTTTATTGAATTATCACTTGTGACATAGTCAAATTTACATTTGTATAAAAGTAATCAAACTGTATTAACAAATTCACATTTATAAACATTATACTTCACATCTATTGCTATATAGCATATAACCTAAGCAACATTACATAAATTATTCAATTCCTGCCCTTTTTTTAAACAAGAAACATCTTAATAAAACCATCACTTATGACATAGGCAATCATACATTTATATATATGAAAACAAACCACACCAACACAAGCCTAGTTGCAAGCATTTTACATGACAGATCATACTGACACACTCCCAGTTGCAAACATTATACATCACTTATAATCTACCAAATCATTTTCAGTCAAACATCACATAGCTAATTTAAGTCCTGCCTTCTTTTAAACCTCATTCCTCCTCTGTATGTATTGTTCCCACAATTCCAATGTTTCCAATGTAGTTTCCTCCTACCCTTTTCTAAAGATTTCAGTTCCAGTTGTTTTATCTGTGTTACTACATTCACTACTTCTCACTATTTGCTAACTCAGTAGGCAAAACTTGGAATATGCTACCTGCCGAACTTACTCACCAATCCTCCTTAACCCAGTTCAAAAAAAGCCTCAAACTACACTTCCAACAGCATTGGCAGTGTCCCTGCTTAAACCCCGACTAATCACCACCCGCTGTTTGTGCAAACTCTCCCTAAGCATTTCAATCTTATACTTTAATAAGTGTATGAATTCTTGGAGGGACTTAGCCCATAACTCTGTGTATTATTGTCTGAAATTGAAGCCGCATGATTTGATGTTGTCTACTATGTTTTATCCATGTTGTCACCCTACTGAAAACTGCATATTATACTTATCTCTAAATGTTTCTGTTGTTCCGAATGTATTTATACTCTGCTTTCTGGAGCTTTTCTCCCTGGGCCTCCACTGAAAATGGACATATATCCAGTCGGACTTTCCTGGTAAACAAATGTAAAATAAATAAATAGTTGGTTTAGATTTTGATTTCCATTTTTCTAGTAATTGCTTTTTTGGCTGGCACTATAATTAGACACAGCAAGGTCTTACCATGTCTAGGCAATTCTGATTCTGTATCATAGCTCAGAAGAATCCTCTCCCTTGTCACACCAATCTGCCCAGCCAGCATCTCCAACAGTGCATCCTGCAGAGAAAACTAAAGTGCACCAACTCACCGTGCTCCCAGAAAATATGTTCCCAGTTGCCTCTTTCTTTCACAACACACCTCCAACATTTGATGTGTACCTAAAGGAAAATTATCTGGAGTCTACTTGGGGGTATAAAAATATCTCTGTAAACATTTCCAAGCAAAAATCCTCAATCTTCTAGATTTTGTTGCATATCTGGGAGAAAAAATATATCCTCCCATGTTTCTTTGTGAATTGCTTATCCAGTCTCTCTACTCAATCCTTTCTAACCTCCTCTGAATGATTATTATAGTTATCATGCAATATTGTATATGCTGTACTAATTATTTACTTTTTTTAATGGCAGCTTCTTTTCTAGATTCTACTAAAAACTCTACCAGTGCTGGTCTTTCATTTAGGACCCTGCTATTTCTTTGTCTTTGCCTATACCCTGATATCAATCCTTGATAGGGGAAGGCAATCTCTAACTTGCAGTCCAAATAAATTATTGGCGTCTTCCCATTCTATCATCTTTCCCTCTCTAGTTATTTGCTCCCAATGTCTTGGTTCCTTTGCTAGTTTTCTCCAATAAATTCAAGCCCCCCTCTTGCCTATTGTCTAGATCCCTAATTGCAGTCATCTCTATTGGTAGAATCTACTTTCTCCATTCCTGTGTTGGCTCAGTTCTTAGCATAATTTCTGATAGTTTATAGATATAATATTCTGTATGATTAATGTTATTCTCCTTAAAGGTCTGCATCCAAAATCCCACTTTCTCCTTGTTTCATGAGCTACTCCCCTGCTTCATCATCATTCCTTTCCACTTTGAATTATAGTTTTCTACTTGTATTATGTATAGCAGCCTTAACTGTGTAGCTCTGAAATACCCCATCAAATTGGGTAATCCCAATTCGCCCTGTTCTACTGGAAGAACCAGCTTATCCTACTTGAATCATGCCATCTTCCCCTCCCAGATAATGTCCTTCAGTTCTTTATTAATTGCTATCCACAGCTTCTCCTCTGATTGATAAAAATATGCCTGACCTGTGTATAAAACTAAAGGGACTAAAAACATTGTAACTGCTTCTATCTTACTATCCATATACATATAACAGAGCTTCCATTTTCTCAGTTTTTATATTATCTTTTGTTTAGTCTCTTCCCACATATCCTTAGCTGCCACACCAGAATCATTTTAATCCATACTCCTAAATACTTAATTGTATCATGTCCCCATAAATATGGATATTGCTGAACCAATTCATATGTGGGTCATACCTCTCAACTGTCCATATTTTCACAGAATGTCCAGATTTTTGCCTCGTATTTTTAGTCCATTCCTCATAAAATGTGTGGTTTCCTGGCAAATTCTTGAGGATTGAAGTCACTAAATAATGACAGATATTTGAGTTTCAGGCATCATATCCTTCAGAAAATACACATAAATGCAGAACGAGTATTTGTAGCAACTTTCTAAGTTTATAAGAGCAATATTAAAAATCTGTCCCTATTTTTGAACCTTTGTTCTCCCATTATTTTAACTTTGTCCAGACTTCTTGCACTGAGAGGTTGAGAGGTGTGATGTGGGTACATAATTTACCACTATTGCCTTTGGTTTAGCTTTATTAATTTTATATCCCCAAAACATTTGATACGGTCTCAAAATGTTCCACAACACTGTAATGTCTTTTTATGGTTTTGTCAGGTATATTAAGGTTGTTGTATCCCATTACAACATCAGAGCCCCTGGCTGTAGACATCCAGCTTAAAGCCTCTCTTTTGTGGCTCAGGAACCATTGCTCATGATTTGCACAGAGATCGCTGCAAGACAGTATTTAAAACACTAGCCAGTATCCCATTATTGTTCACCAGTATAGCCCCTGGACTGTGGTCATTCATTTTATGTAAGCCTTACTTTGATGGCCTCAGGAGATGATATTCTATAATATCGGTGGGAAATTACTGCAAAACAACTCTTTGGATAACTAAAGTGTAGGTTTATGATTTTACGATCTTTTTTTCTCTCTGTTAACCACATTTCTTAGCGTGCATACTACTGGACCTAGACCCCATTTTAGCCTGAATATTTTAATCTGTATTGGTCAATAATCAGCAGTTTGTTCCCCTGTTTTCTTTCCCTCCCTTTTTCTGGTGCTTCTACTCGATTTACTTAACTGTTTTTCGAACAGCTGGTCTTTTCCTCAGCTAACAGTTTTTTAAACTCCCTAACTTTACACTTGTTGTTTGGGTACTCTACCTAATATAGCTTAGCAAGATACTTTTAGCTTTTTTCTTTTATATCAAACTGATTGTTTTCTGCCCTTTCTCTCCCAAACTTTCAAGTTCATCCCTGCTCCTCATCTCGCTCGGGCTCACTTTGCTCCCCTACCCTCCCCCCATTCCCACCCTCCCCCTCTTTCCTGTACTTTATACTTAACTGGCCACTCCCCCGTGAACAATTACCTCATTATAACTTGGTTTGTACTTAGGTGTAGCTACATATATCCAACATCTTTACCATCTGCCATATAATATTTACAATGGCTAACTTAAACTCATATATCACTCCCCTTCAAGCCCTAATGCACAACAAGAGACTAACCTTTAGTCATATTACTCTTATAACAATCCTATTATCCCTTGCTCACATTACTTCTTATCAAAACAGACTTCATGCGCCACTCTCAAATTGTGTAACCTCTACTACTTATCTACTCAGACTTCAAGGTATGAACATTAAAATATCTTCTTCACTCATAAATATCACAACAACACATTACATGTGTTTCTCCTTTATTAAACACCCCAATATTTCAAAACTGTCTGTGAAATTTAATAAACTTATATTTGCTATCACAAAGACCACACCATATCTATTCAACAAACTAATATTAAGTGGTGATATACACCCAAACCCAGGACCTACCACTAATCCAAACTCAAACATTAACACTACCATGGACCATACTCCACTTACAATTATTCCCCAAAAATGTAAAGGTGATATACTCTTCTTGCATTTGAATATTAGAAGCATTACCAATAAAATCCATGACCTGCATGCTAATATTAGTCTATATACACCAGACATATTAGTAGTTACTGAAACCTGGTTGAAACCTCAAGTCACAAATGATGAAATTCCCCCCCCCCCCTGGCTATAGCATTATTCGTCAGGATAGAATGCTGAATAAAGGTGGAGGTATAGCTATATTCTACAAAACAGATCTGTCTCTAACAGCTGTGGATCAAACCACCCTAAGCTTTAGTAAAGCTGAAATACTATGTTGCAAACTTACCATAAATTCTAAAAAACATATTAATATAACTGGAATATATATTCCCCCATGGGATAATATATCTATCCTAGAAACTATCCTAGATTACATTTCTCAAAAACTTCCCCTGGAAACAATTGTATTAGGAGATCTGAATATTGATTGGACTAACTGTAATGGCCAAAATCCCACTAAATATGTAAACCTTTATGGGTTTACCCAGCTCATACAAAAACCCACCAGAATAGACAAAACATCAACTAAATGCTCTATTCTAGACTGGATACTTAAGTTACTAACAGACTTGACTGCTCTCCTCACTCAGGCTGTCTCCCAGACAGCCTTAGTGATCATCTCCCAACATACCTACTAAGACTATGGCTGTACCCTACTAAATTGACACTATCTCAGCAGATAAGAAACAAAAAAAAATGAACCTTGATCTTTTCCTTTATACACTTAGACACTGCAACTGGTCCCCTCGCATAGTATTGCCCCTAGATGAAGCCACTGATTACTTTACTAGTACCTTCCTATCTATCCTAGATGAGCATGCCCCTCCCAGGACAATTAGAGTTAAATCAAAGTTTGCCCCATGGTTAAGTAACAACTCCAGATCTCTACTAAAAGCAAGAGATAAAGCATGGCTACATTGGCAAAAAACTAAATCACAAGTTACTAGGCAGTCTTAGTGTAAACTAAGAAACAAAGCAAAAACACAAATAAAACAGGATAAAATAAATTACTACTCTCATATACAAACTAAACACCACAATAACCCACAAAAATTCTGGGCAGGTATTAACAACATACTACGACCTGGTAAAGCTGGTACACCCCCTCCCACTACAAAACATAGCTTTGACTGTATAGCAACACAGTTTAACACCTACTTCACAGAATCTATTCTACAACTCTCTAATAGCCACATCTCTACTATTACATCAGAAACACCTACACCCCATCAAAACAAGCATAGCTTCTCTCTTCAACCAGCATCACTACATGCTGTTAGACAACTTCTTAGAAAACTAAAACCCACTTCTCTATCTGCAGATCACTTACCATTTGAATTCTTCAAACTATCTTCTGAAGTAATTGCATATCCTGTCTCCATTCTAATAAACAGATCTATATTAGAACAATACAGTCCTACCATTTGAAAGATCTCATACATTACCCCTATCCACAAGGGTGCAAATTCTACTGAATTGTCTAACTACTGCCCTATTGCAATTCTATCTCCCCTATCAAAATACTTGAAAAAATTATTCACAAGCACCTCATGGATCACTTAGACTCTAATAAGTTGTTATCCAGCACCCAACATGGCTTCCAACCACACCACAGTACCACCACTGCACTTTTGTCATTCACGAACACAGTTAACAACCATAGAAATGCATTAGTTTTATCACTTTCCATTCTTGTTTGTTCAGACATCTCCATAGATTCTATCAGTATGTCTGTTG
This sequence comes from Protopterus annectens, assembly GCF_019279795.1. Taxonomy (NCBI): domain Eukaryota; kingdom Metazoa; phylum Chordata; order Ceratodontiformes; family Protopteridae; genus Protopterus; species Protopterus annectens. Next base: position 278,894,772 of record NC_056741.1, read on the forward strand.
AATTTTGTCTCAAATTTATAACTTCATTCTCTATTTTATTAATCCATTCTGTGTCATAACCCTGTTTATGAAATAACAGTTTCAAAGTTTTTCCTTCAACTGAAAAGGTTGTTGTGTTGTTTAAGTCTTCCACAAACTTTTCAAATTCTACCTGATTAAAATTGTTTTCCAAGATAAGTTCCATCAAACTGTATTCTATACCAATGTCTTGGTCTATGGATGTATACAAACCAACCATAGAAATAATGGCAAGCATGTTTCCTCCATTTTTTAGTCTTATCTAAATCTTTTGATATGGTGAATCACAACAAACTTCTACATGCACTCTCTGATGTACCTTTATCACACTCTACACTTACATGGTTTCAGAGCTACTTAACTGGAAGACAGCAAGCAGTATGCTGGCAACAAAATCTATATCTCCTTTGCTACCAGTCACCCTAGGAGTTCCCCAAGGATCCATTCTTGGCCCCCTGCTTTTCTCCATATTTACTAACAAGCTCTGTACTGTGGCCTCCTCTACCACAATTATTCAATATGCTGATGACTCTACAGTATTGTGTGCTGCCAGTACCCTATCTGAACTGCAGATTCTCACTCAATCATCCTTCCTCAAAATAGAGTCCTGGCTAACAAACTCCTGATTATTATTAAACCCCAACAAGACAAAGCTCATGCTATTCCATCCTAACAAAGCTACTATAAACACATAATCTTTTCAGATACTATCAAGAAATAACACTATAATCACTCCCTCCCCACATACCAAACTACTAGGGGTCACAATTGACACTAATATGAGATTTGACATCCATATCTCTCAAACAATTAAAAAAGTACACAAAAAACTAGGTACAAAATATAGGAACAGGCAATATCTCACAAATAACACAAAAGTAACCATTGCTCAGACTCATTTGACCTCTATCTTTTATATGCATCACCTGTATTTATTAACCTCAGGAAAACTGATCTGGTAAAACTAGAAGCCTGCTACAATAAAATAGCTAGATATGCAACAAACTCTACAATGAGATCACACCATTGTTCTGCCCTAAGGAAACTAAACTGGTTAGAACTTCCTCATCTCCTACACTTGTCTCAGTTTAACATGGCTTACAAAATCTTCTGCCTTTCTGCAAAAACTCCATCATTACATAACTTGCTAGAGCCCTATTCCTGTGGCAGAATGCTGCGGTCAAACAATAAGCCCCTCATACAAATTTCAACAGCACACAATTGTGCTGGAGAGTCCAGTTACTCTAATTATATTGCTAAGATATGGAATTCTCTACCTAGTAACATCACATCTAGCACTACATTAACTAAATTTAAACAAACACTAAAAACCCACCTTACCACTAAATGGCTCTGCTCTTGCTCTTTACCTTACTTAAAAGCAGTTTTATTTATAATTTTTTGTTCTATGTGGAGCTTTTCTCCCCGGGCTTCTGCTGAAAATGTACATTTCCTCCAGTCATACTTTCCTGGTAATCAAATGTAAAAATAAATAAAAATAAAAATATCATCTGCAAAGAGAGCCAGCTTATCTTTACTACCATACTAATTATATCCTTGCATTTCTGAGTCCCTTATTTTCTTTGCCAATGGTTCTAAATAGAATGTAAATAACAAAGGGGAAACAGGGCACTCCTGTCTGGTTCCTCTGCTCAAGCAGAAATTATCAGAGAGGACCCCACCCACTTTAATTTTCACCTCCAAACCCTCACATATCCTCCTAATCAACCTTACAATTCTTTTTCAGGAAATGCAAATGCTTCCATTTCCCTGCTCATACAGTCCCAACTTATTCTGTTAAATGCTTTCTCTGCACCAAGACCCACCAGCAACAATGGTGTTTTCTTACATTCTGATTCCTTCTGGATCATCAATTTTTTGTTAATGTTGCCAAATGTTTCCCTCCCTACCACAAAACCACATTAATCCATACCTATCAATTTTGGCATTACTTTTACCATTCTTTTAGCCATTATAGACATGAACACCATATAATCATGGTTTAGTATTGAAATGGGCCTGTATAAATCTGGATCTAAGGATCTTTACCCTTTTTAGGTATTACAGCTACCACTACTTTCTTCCAGGATGTTGGTACTTTTCATCCTCTTAAAATACTGTTAAAACATTTCAGATCAAACCTTCCACATCTTTTATTAGTATTTTTCCCTCCTAGCTTCCAAACTTCCACAGGAATACCACCTATTCTTGTGGACTTTCCTGTAGATTGGTTATAGGGCAACATTTTTATCTCATCTCCTCCTATCCTAACCATTAGTAATTGAGCTTCATCTACCTCTAACCTTGGCATATTTAATTATTCCATAAACATTTCCATTTGTACCTTTTTTTATTTCGATATTTCTCTGCTTTGTACAGACTTTCATAGAATTTATGAAATATGTCTAATACCTCTATAGGATCTCTTGTTACTTTCCTTGTTATAGGCTCCCTAAGCTTGGTCACAGCCCTTTTCTGTTATCTGAGTCATTGTGCTAAAAGTTTTTGTGCTCTATTGTTATTATCAAAAACAGTTGCTTAACAGCAATTTTTCTAAAGTCTTGTATATTATCAAGGAAATCTCTTATTTTCTGCTTAGCATTCTGCAGTTGGTCCTCTTTGTTTTCTTTGAGATTCCCCCTATTCTGCAATACTTTAACATTTGTCAGTCCCTCTAAATATTTCTTGTTTCTTTTTAACCATAGCTCCCTTTCTTGTATTTCCACTGTTTTTAAACTCAACTTTAATTTTATCCCACTCCCTAGCTATATTTTAGGAAGTAATTTCTTTCCTCTTGAATAGCTCCTGAATAATCACAACTACCCATTCCTTAAATTCCTCTCTTTTCAACAGATAGGTGGGAAAGCGCCAGTGTTTCATTTCTATTTCATTACCTTGTGTTTATTTTAGTTATTATTGGAGCATGATCTGAAATATTTATTGGTTGCATATCAAGACCTTCAATTAAATGCACACATTCCTGTGAAATGTAAATTCTGTGTAGCCTAACCCAGTTTTTATATATTGTGAATAATATGTATACTCACTCCATACTCCTCTTACTGAATTCACATCTTCCATGCCAAATATTTTCATAAATCTCTTCAAAAAATCTTCCCTCCTTTGTTATACTTTCCCTTCTGGGCCACCAGACACATCTTCGTTGCAGCAGATCAAATTCCAGTGCCCAGCTATAAGCAATATTCCTTAATGAAAACTGATTATTTCTTCTAGAATTTTCTTAAGCTCCATTATAGCAGTTTTAGGTGGAATATAAATGCATGCCAGTGTAATCCTTCTCCCTTGCCAGTAGCCCCTTAGCACTACAAATCTGCCATTATCACTACTGGAGCTCCTCTTTCAATTAATATAAGTACTCCTCTTTTCCTTTGTTCCAGATATTCCACTGAATAATCATCCTGAAAACTTTTTTTTATCAAATTCATGTGTTCAGTTCATTCCAAGTGTGTCTCATGTAATATAATTGTTTGCACTCTACATTTTTAATATAGTTCACTATTCTTTCTTTTTTGTATTTATCTGTGAGACCACTGACATTTAAAGACAATACAGCAAGCAATCATGGTATTACACTTTTTTTGTTAAATGTCTAGTTACAGCTTTTGTCCTACATGCATGCACTGTTTGGCAGGTTGAACTTGTATATAGTTCTTTCTTGCCATATCCATTTGAACCTATTTCACATCTTACAAAACTTTTTGTTTTATTGAAAGCCATCAAACAAAAAAGCAAACAAACCACCAATACTCCCTAAAACCTATTAATTTTAACACTAGCACTAACAACTATGTACATCTTCAAGTATTGAAGTTTTACCCTCCTAAAAGAACAGATGCCCCAAACTGACAGCCATACTTATAGACTTGAGTTAACCTAAAAGAAAGGTTATCCATGCTAAGATGCATGGTGCAGACTGTGCTTCTACTAACTGGTTTTGTCTTATCTTTATAGCTCTCCCAGCTGGGAAAACCCCTGAATACTTTCAGAGAACATTACCTCCTAGCCATTTTCTCTTTTTCTTTTTTTTCTCCAGTCAATCACTCTCCACCAGACTGTAACCAATTTCTCCTTATCAAATTGTCTTGATGGAGACATGAGAACCAAGCAGTCAATTTCTCATTTTTCAGATTGTCTCCATGAAGACATAAGAACCAGACAGTCAATTTCTCTTTATCAGATTGTTTCCAGGGAGGCATGAGGGCCAGATACTGAATTGCTACTAAGTATAAATTCATTTACTAGAAAAAAAGGTTCATAATATTCAATATTCTTTTTCATTTACTTGCTTTCTCTTAAAACTTGTTACTAAATCAATCTAAGGTCTGTAATCCAGTCACTCTCCCATGCAAGAATGAGGAAAAGGCACATTCATTTTTCTTTTATCATGCTCTTTTAACCAGACTTTTTTACATTACATTGCCTACATTTCTTAAAACTGAACAAGAAGAAAGAGAGAAGGGAGAAAGAAAGGGAAAAAAGAACAGCAGCACCTATTTACAACCTGCCAGTACACTTAAAAATAGTTGAGAAACTTTACTTTATAACATGCAAAGAGAACCATTCACCACAATATAGTACTATTAAGAATAAAAATGTTTTCTTTCCTTACAGTTAACTTTCTCCCCTCTCTTCCTCTACCCAAAGCATTTTCCGAGCATTAATGACAAGAAGTAGGACATATACTAGAGTCCCCCACAAGTCCAACAAATTCTGAAGAAGTCCAAAATTTCCATGTTTTCTTGTTCTGTCATATTTCACAAATATAAGTATTGCACTGTAATCTCACATTAATTTACTAATGTTATTACTGTTCATCTACATCTCCCAAATCCTGCCTCTGCTTCATTTCTAATGTACTCTCAATTCCTCTAGTCAACTCTCATGCTCTCTTCCTTCTCTCCAATGTTTTCCATTGAAACAGTGGAAAAGATTTCACAGGTACAGTCTCTCTGTGGTTTTTATTACCAGATGAACAAGAAGCAGAACCTCCTTCTGTTTCACATATCACTTTTTGTTGGACACGCTTTTGTATTTCCTCCTTAGCATGTACTAATGATTTTGTCCCTCCATGGAAGAATGCCTTGAAGACAGCTGGGTACAGCAGTTTGAATCTCACACTGGTGTCTCGACATCCCCTGAATAGTGAAATTAATTTAATCCTCTTCTGCCTGATGTACAATGAGCAGTCATTCTCTACAAACACTCTGCTGTCTCCTACTTTTAGTATTTTGTCCTGTGTTGTCAGAATCACCCCTTCTGCTGGTAGGATTACATCTTCACTATTAAAGGTTTAGGTTGCTTTCTCATAGTCAGGTTTGGAGCATACACACCATGTGCCCTTTTAACTAACAACTCCTGCTGTGGAATACTAGTCCAGTTACTTATTTATGTTATAAAATTAATGCAGTCTGTTATTCCCAGCTTCTTTGGTATAGCTGAAAATCTGAGTTTCTCCCTGCATGCTCTGTCGTCTAATTCTATTATTTTTTGAAACATCTCTTCCTGAGCAGTCTTGTATTCAGTCAGCCATTTCTTCATTTCAGCCTCTGATTTTTTGCAGCTTTATTATCTCATCTGAATATCTGTTTAAAGCTTCTTCCATTTTTTCCAGCCTCATGTTGCTTGTGTTGATATACTGCATCAGTGTTTTGTTTATTTTAAATAGGCCTGCATACAGTTGTCTTATATCTAACTGTAGGTTACTGGAAGTCATGTTTGGAGGTTGAACTGCTTTTTGCTGAACAGCTGCAGAATTGACCCCAGTCAGTGTTTCTTCCTCACTTTTTGTAGCTGACTTTTACCAGGTGCTCTGTATTTCTTTTTTTCCTGGCATACAGGCAGTACACTTACTAACCATTTAATGAACTGTACCCATAAACACAAAGGTTGACTGGTCTTCTCTGTTGGTTTTCTGTTTTTACACTGGGAGAGCTAGAGTTAAGCTGTTACTCAATGTACAGCCATCTTGGAAGCCCAGGCATGACCTTCCCTTGACAAAAACAGACTGGGTTGGGTCCAGTCTCTAAAGGTTGTCTATGTCTTTGTTGATCATTTCCCTGGTATTCATTCCATGGCTTAGTATATTAGACTAGTCAGACTAATAGCTCTGTAGTTTCTGGGGCTGGTTGATGGCCCACCCTTGTGAAGTGGGATAACCATTGTAGTCCTCCATTTTTGTACTGCAAAGCCTGTTTTGAGGCTATAGTTGAAAAGTGACTCAACTGGTCCTGATAGGCCATCTTCCTTATTCACAGTCAGGATATCAGGGTCCATAATTAAGCAACTAGTGAAAAATGCTATCTGTCTTCTCCTTGAAAATTAAAACACTAAATTCCATCATAAACAATAAGCACAAATACGTCTAATTTCTCCATGTCAGCTCAAGGTTTACACTCACAACACAATACTTCAATACCAGTAAATGTCCTACAGTCAACACTTGGCAGATGCGACCACCATTCCACAGTTTCATGATATGCAAGTACTGATACATTTCAGACAATGTGTCAAGCTTTTCCAGCCTCTATACCCTATTAAAATTCTTGTTGGTGTTTTAATATAAACACCATTTTTATTTAACAGTGGTGACCTGGGTATGACAGTCCCTAACTAAAATCTGCAGTACCACGAACATAGGGCTACTGACTCTCCCTCTTTGGGACGGACAGTCCCTCTTTGGGCAGGGGAAAAAAACATACAAAATGGCAAATGTTCTGAGATATTAGATCAAAAATATTTCCTATGTTTCTTTAATAGTTGCATAAACCAGTTATTTTGTATTTGAAACACCTAAATGTTATAAGAAATAGCATAAGCAACTCAAATGCTACAAGAATAAGCACTTATTTTGGAAAAAAAGTGAAATTATATGTTTTACACTGGCCGTGGGAATGTTTTGTCCTACAAAATCTCATGCTTCTGGACAAATTGCCCCACTTTGGATACTTGAAAAGTTGGCACCCCTCTTGCTCCATTCTTTAGCTACTTGTTTTCTTCACAGTATTAAAGTAGTATAACACATTGAACGCATAGGTCTCAAATGTCCAGATTTTTGCTGAATGTCCAGATTTTTGCATCATATGTTTGATCTATTCCTCATAAAATTAGTGTTTTTTTTGACAAATCACTGAAGACTGACATCACTAAATAATGACATACATTTGAGTTTTGCACTTCATATTCTTCAAGATTCAAGATTCCTGTTTTTAAGTTTCTGGGTATACATGTTGCAGAAGATCTCTCTTGGTCTATAAACACCACAATGGCAGTTAAGAAGGCACAGCAGAGACTCCCATTTTCTGAGGATCCTCTCAAAAAAAAAATAATCTGGAGCTGCTAGTGTCTTTTTATCGCTGTCCTATGGAGAGTGTGCTGTCATACTGCATCTGTCTACCTGGTATGCCAGCAGCTCAGCGGCAGACAGGAAAGCCCTTCAGAGGATCATAAATTCTGCCCAGAAAATAATTGACTGCATACTCCCCTCTTAGGAGGAACTTTTTAGGTCACTCTGTCTTAGCAGGGTAGCCAGTGTTTTGAAAGACCCTTCCCACCCTGGATTCTTCTTCTTCTTCTTCTATCGGCTTTTCCCGGTTAGGGGTTGCCACAGCGGAATCATCTGTCCGCTCATGATTGGCAGTGGAATTTTAATGTGTCGAGTTGCCAGCCCGGAGCCCAACCTTTCACAGAAGGCACACACATGCACACACTCACACCTAGGGCCAATTTAGAGTGTCCAATCCACCTACTGCATGTCTTTGGGATGTGGGAGGAAACCAGAGCACCCGGAGGAAACCCACGCGACCACAGGGAGGACATGCAGACTCCGCACAGAAGGCACCCCAGCCGAGAATCAAACTGGAGAACCTCTTGCTGTGAGGTGACAATGCTAACTCTGCACCACTGTGGCCGCCCACCCTTCCCACCCTGGATATTACACGTTTAAGTTGTTGCCCTTTGGCCTACGGTTTAGTTCCATTCCATCACGGAAAAACAGATTTAAGAAGAGGTTCTACCCTAGAGTCCTATGAGAATTGAACAATGTTAACATCAATATTGATTGTTTCTGACTAGCATGAATAATATTCACTTTTGTACTATAAGTACACGTTTACATTATTTTGCACCTTTTCATTTTTCTTTCATTATTACCAACTGCATTTTTAATTCTACATGTGTAATATATTAAGTGCAATAATTTGGTTGTTCTATTGTATTGCGTTTTCTTTTTAATTATGTATTTTTATGTGTGAATGCACCTTTAGGATTGCTATAATTTCATCGTACTTTGTGCAATGACAATGAAGGAATCTTAATATTTCAGGGCTCTTCTTGCTCAGAAGTGACTACAAGTCCCAGGACGCATAGCGTACATTCCTAGCTGGTTGGACACGTCATTCCCGGACAGCGACAAAGGAATGACAAGTGGTTAGCGGGAGTTTCAAATTGGGAAGTAGAACTGTTGTGAGTTTGTGACAGTTTCATTCGGGTAGTGCAAGTTGTATTTTTTTCATCAGGAGGTTTTTGGTTACTTTTTGCTACTTTTGGGGTTTTTAAGCGAATCTGAATGCTTAACGGCTGAGCCTGTTGCGCTGCTGACTTTCTTTCTGTACAGTTATTTGCAGCAGACCTTGGAGCTGGTATTGATACGCCCACAACGAAATAATGTCTGGGGATCGGGAATCTGCAGCTGTCAACCATCGCTGTAAGTTTTGGGGCGCAGTTTTTTAAGATACGCATTTACATTATGCAACGTACTATTATATATGATTTCATTTCACTTATTAGAGGAAAATGCATGAAAATAAACATAACTACCAATCGGTGACTTTAAAAGAACGTGGTATTTGTGGTGTGAAGCCCTCATGCGGTTTGTCTGTACTTTGTTTTCATTCCCCAACACTTATTCTCATGCCTTGAATGCATACTGACATTCGTTTGGCAGAATATTTTAGTTGCTGTTGTTTTGAGGAACATACCTGTCATACTCCTATCGTTCAAATGTGGAGTGTTGTCTATCATTACGCGGAGCAAATCAACACTTACTGACAGTTTACTGACAACTTCAGCTGGTCAGCTCACAGGATGGTTAAATGTGTTACTTTATACATATAAAAAGTTATTTTGTTGAATTGTTGTAATCCAGTGTTATTTTAATCAGTTAAAAATTTTCAAGGCGTACGTAATGTGTGTCATATCCTTTCAATGTGAAACAGTGAGGAAAACGAGTAGAATGATAACAACGGCATCATCTTTTTTTACATAGTAGTTACGTTTATGGATGTTATACATGTTTGTAGTTGTAATGAATGTTTTATGCGCTTATTTTGAATTTAACCGCAGTTTTAATTTTATTACGAGTATTAGTACACCTGCAGAGCATCACTAAATCTAAAGGGGTAGCAGTTAAGAAGTTAGGAATTCGTGCCATTAGTTCATACCCTGGCTGTAGCTAAAATTAACTCAAGACTGGTAGTGGTGGGTGGGGTCTGGATTGGAAAACCGTTTCACATGCCTTTATAAATCCTACTGTAAATCACTTCTGTTTCTTAAAATCATCCCCTACTCACAGGAGTTTTTATATTGTGCTTCAGAACAGGGAGACCTGATGTTCAATTTACTAATGCCTGTGTTGCCAATTTTATTTTTTTTTCTCTCTTTTTTTTTTTTTTTCCCTTTAAAGGGCCAACTTTTATTATGTTGTTTCTTTTGTGCTGGGTTTTCATCTTTGCAATATTTTGATGTGATGTTTATTATTCTTTTATTAATCCCTTATTTTTACACAAGAGTGAATGACAAGAAATGAACAGTATTAAAGCTTTCAGTGCCTGGAGATGGCAGATATCCCTAAAGCAGGACTGATCTTGGATAAAATGGAGCTATAGTTAAAGGATTCCATGGCAAACCCTAGTGCCCGTCCTCCTTTTCCGCTTATCCTGGTTTCCTGATTTATTTTTTCACACGCTGTCGTCTTCATCCTCAGCTAAGATATTGGGTACTTGCATATTATCGCAACCAGATTTTGCATCATCTTTTAACTTTGTTGATTTCTACTGAAATGTCATCACTGAAGTGTAATATGGAAGGGTACACTGTCAGAAAATCTGCCGGGCTATTGGTGGTGGTTTTAAAAAATGTTAAGACTTATAATTTTTAAGATTTGTGAGAAGCGTCCTTTAAACACGTCAAGTGTTGATTTCTGTGAACGCAGTGGTTACGTGTGTGTCTGGTTCTGAAAGGAGTGTGGCAGTTAAGCAGATGATATTGCGCACAAGCGGAGTTTAAACAGCAGATTAGGTGCTTGCTATCATTTTCTGTAGTGTTTTTGTAGTCTTAGAGTAGGTTTACCATTGAATTGGCTGTGAAAAGAATAGTAAAGTGTTTGAAAACAGATCTCTCTCCTTCACAGACCGGCAGCATGTCAAAGGAATGCCTTGAAAGTGGAATGGGACTTAAACTGACACGAGATGCTGGCAGTAAAGGGAGAAACCTATTTTTCAAACCTTACTTTCCCGACTTCGTTTTTTTTCAGCCGTTTCAATGATAAACCTTCGTTAACTACTAAAACATTACAGAAGACATGTGTCTAACCTTCATAACACTGTACTGCTACTACTTGACCTAAACAGAAGCAACCAGCATTGCCGCAAAAATCTGGTTGCGATAATATGTAAGTACCAGATATTGATACTACGTTTTTTTCTGTTTCATGAAAGAAAGAAAGAGATAGTGTCCAAGGCATAATGGTCAAAGCTGACAAAATAGTAGTCCTCAATAAACTGAGGAGACAAATGCTTTTCATAAGAATCATTAGGATGTTCAAGGCTACTGAGTCTTGCGACCATTATGCCTTGCTAGTTTCCACCCTAGAGAACATCCCTTCTAGGGGACTGCTGTACCAGTCATACCCAGGGTAAATTTATGAATATCCATAGAATTGTCCAGGTCCCATTTGAAGGAAGACAAGTCTTATAGGTTCATAGGCTGGTACTAGGCTATCGGCCCTAGGATCTATACAAGCCTAGCCATAACAATTCCCTGGCTATTTCTTCTCACACTATTTACTTCCCTGGACCTCTGTCTAGCAGGGTGACTGACATGATCCCTGGGTTGAATTTCCTTTCTCCCATCCACTCTGTCACAACTGTTTTATCTACAGAGTCTGTTCCAGAGGTGGAGGAGATGCTGAGTAAAGAAACTGTCTCTCTGGCATTATTGATGTAATAATGCAGGTTTAGATCTTATTCTGGTATTTGTGGGACTGTTTGATTTATGAAGGTACAAGAGATCCTTGGCTACCACATCCCTGATTGGTAGAAGGCAAGGCATAGCTCTCTCCTAAGGTGCCAATAAGACACCGAAAAGAGGGACCGTGATTTTAGTCTTTTTTGGTTGTTTACAGGTTATAAACCTATAACCCTTTGAGTTTTTTTTTCAGCTGTTTGAAAACTTTGAGTTACATTGCAAAGGGGGCATTGTATTTTATAACTGGTCTGATCAGTACTGATAAAAGGAGAACATAACCTCCCTCTCCTTTTTTTTTTTTTTTTTTTTTTAACAGGAAACATGTTTATTAAATTATCAGTTGTGACGCAGGCAATCATACATATAAACTCTTAGTTGCAAACATTATACATTACTTATCTTTATCTACCCAATCATATCAGTCAGACATTACATAGCTCATTCATACCCTGCCTTGTGTTAAACCTCATTCCTACCCTGTATGTATTGTTCCTACAATTCCCATTTTTTCTATGTACGTATAGATGTCTATGGTTTAAAATGTATTGTGGAAGCATTTGGTGAATATAATATAAAACCAAACTAGGTGGGGGCTGTACCCCCCCCCCCCGAACTATATATACTAACTCCAGGATTGCACTACTAATCCTGGCTTTTAAAGCTATTGCATTCAGACTCCAAAAGGCTTGTGTTTTTGCCACTCCAGCTAGGGAAATAATTTTTATTTAACATTTGTTTACTGAGAAAGTCTAACTTGGAATGAAACCAATTTTCAGTGGAGGCCTGGGGAGAAATGCTCCAGACACATGTCTTTGTAACATGGGAGGAAACTAAAGTACCCCGAGAAAACCCACACAAACGCAGGGAGGACATGCAGACTCCGCAGAGGAGGCACTCTAGCTGAGAATCCAATCGGAGAACCTCTTGCTGTGAAGCGACAACGCTACCACTGCACTACTGCTCTGCTGTGAATGGGTAATGTCATATGACAGCATAAAGTCAGTGTTGTTAATTTTGATGCTGAATAACCTTATGACCTCTTGAGTGAGAAATGACAGGAAAACGAGAGCTACAGATAACTTTGTTTTTCCTTGGTGGAAAATTTTCAGAAGTGATAGGCTAAATGATGCAATGGCAAGGGAGAGAAATTCTAGACATTTCATGAGATATATTTCAGCCCCAACATGGTGTGCACTGAGGAAGCCGACTAGGATAGAAATGCCAGGAGCATCTGTTACGTTATAGCTTTTTATTATGTAAAAGTTTGGGGATAATTTCACTGGAAGGAAAATACACTTTTGGAAAGGGTGGATAAAACTAATTGTTGCTGAGTGTTTAGGGAGTAAAGGGTTTTAGTCACTTTTGCCCTGATACATGTTCTTGAGTGGAAACCTTTTTTATTTTTAATGTGGAAAGGTGTGATGGCTATTTGTAGTGCAAGTTTTTGAGTCTTAATAAAGTACTTTGGGCTTATATGGCAGCTAATGTAAAAGTTCTAACTACTAGTAAAATTAAAACCGTTATGATAGAAGTTACATCTTTAATTATGAATGAAACTTTTTATTTGGGGAAGTGTTTTGAATGAAGTGGAAAAAACAAAGAGAAGGAAATTTAAAGAGAGACAGATTGATGGCTTTGTTAGGCACTGATGCTTAAGCATAGGTTACAAATCCAGAGGGTCTGTAATGTGTCTGGTATGGTGCCACCTTGATTAGATGTAGTCACCAAAGCTCTGTGGTTTGCAAGAAGAAAATGTATGAAAAAGAAGCTTTGTCTTCAAATAGCATAGGGGCTTTTTTTGAATGGGACAAAAGAAATAGGCTAAAATTAGGTGAGGAAAAGTGAAAAATAGTTGGTGGTAGCATATGAGCATAGAGGAGCAGCCAGATTAAGGGGCATCTGTCTTGATGATATGGTGAGTTAAATCAACTTTGGAAGAAAATCTTTTACAGCATGAAAAATGGTTGGGTGATGTGCATCTGGGGCTAAAAGACCACTCAGATGCCATCCAGGGATTGATTGAGGAAATTAAGAATTGAAAATACGTTTAGAAGCAGCAGTGGTGAGACTAGACTGCTTGGAATATTAATGTGTAGATTTATTTGGAGGATAGCGCAAGATGAAAGAAAATAAATTTGGTAGGAATTCCTGAAAGATATGAAAAAGATGATTGCAAGACAGCTAGGCAGAAACTGTTGGTGGAGTGGTTGGAAATGGGCCCTACACAAATTAAGATAGGGTGCATCGAACAGTATGGAAACCCCAGATAACACCATAACTCTGAGACCACTAATTGTTAGATTTCCTACATATATGAGGGAGCAGTTACTTGCTCGTTTGTGTGCCAAAAGATGATTGTAGGGGAGGCATGAGTATTTGTAGATAAAGTTCTCCTTTATGAGACCAGAAGACAGAGCAGCTTTTTAATCCAGTGATTTGGATATGCAAGGAAAGAAATATAAGATGGAGGCTACTGTATCCTATTTCATTGAGGATTCATCTGCAAGGACATTCTAAATCATTCAATCTGGTGGAGGCACAAAGTTGACTAGCGAAGTCAGTTAACCAAAGAAGAGATGTGAAGAATCCAAGACTGCAAGATGGAATGCTGGGATGGGTAAAAGGATCAGAAGATGGTGACATAGTGGCATCCAAAGAGACTAACTCTTTCCCACTTTTTTAGAATACAGCTGAGACAGAGAGAAAGCAATGATGGTTAATCAATCTAAGAAGTGTGCTTTGCAAAGGGATAAACGATGAAGTCTGAGGAACAGATACACTTAGCATATATATGTTCATAGGTGTGCACTAGGCTAATGGCCCTGGAGGCTTTACAAGCTTAGCCCATAGGATTACCCTGGCATCGTGCCACCTGACCTTGGTTCCCAATGCCTTTTGTCGAGTAAAGCCACTGGAGTGATCCCTGGGGTGAATTTTCTATTTCCCTTCCAATCATCAAGATTCCTCTTGGAGAGGGCCAGTGAGGTGCTCTGCTTGACTTGTATGGGAAGTCTGTTCCATAGCATGGACAGTCTCTGGGTTATGAACCTGTCCGTCCAGCATGTTCTGTTGATTGTGGTAATGAGGTTGAGGTCTCTGGAGCATGTGGTGTGGAAGCATGTGGTGCAGAGGGATTGGGATTTCTTTAGATGTAGCATTTCTAACAGAGCTGGGTCAGACATCGCTTTGTAAGTCAAGCGGAGATTGCCTCTAAGTAGGCGATATGAGACCGCGAATAGATGGAGTATTTTTGAGTCTGTCCATATAGGACAAATTATTTAAAGCCTAGGATCCTCTTTCTGAGGTACTTTTGTGGCCCCTTCAGTTGTTGCAGGTGTTTAGTGAGGTACATGCCAAATGGGGCATTGTACTCAATGATTGGCCTAATAAGGAAAGAGTAGAGGGGCACAATGACCTCTTTCTTCCTGGATGCGAAACCCTTAGTAATGAGATGTGGCACATAGGACTTTCTGACCACAGTGGCAATGTGGTGCTCAAAAGAGAGGTTGCCGTCAACCTGTGTTCCCAGATCACTTATAAAGCCTTCTGTGTTCAATGGACTACCATCGATGTAGTAATTCATGGAAACCGGGTTTTTCCCAAAGGGGATGACTACATATTTTGTGGCATTGAGCTTAAGGCTATGGTTCTGACACCCGTTGGTCTCAGCGAGGCCTTTCTGTAGGATGTCAGCATCACTTGGGGAGTTAATAATAGCTTCCAACTTGCAATCGTCTGCGAACGTCCAGCCAGAGTCCCTTGTTGGCTGGGACTTCATAGAAGTAGATACCAAACAGGAGAGGACTCTGGACCAAACCCTGTGGGACTCCACTCGTGACTGGTCAGCAGTCTGCCTTGGAGTGAGCTACTTTCACAGTGTGGGCTCTACCTGTGAGCCAGTTTGCAACCCACCTAGTGATATAGGAGTTAATGCCTAGCTTAGTGAGTTTTTCTATGATTCCTGAGTGGGGAATGGTATCAAAGGCCTTGGCCAGATCAAGGTAGACTATATGAACCACCTTGCCTTCATCCACAGCTCTGGTGACTGACTCAAAGAAGTTGACCAAGTTGAGCAGGCAAGATCTACCCTTCACAAAATCAAACTGTGTGGGATCCAGAGTTTGGAGATTCCCTATATCCTTGTTTAAGTCCATGATGATGCGTTCCATAGCTTTGCATATCAGACTCGTCAGGCTAATGGGGCAATATTTCCCAGGGTTTGTAGTCACTCCTCCTTTGTGGAGAGGGATGACTGTAGCAGTGTGCCATTTGGTAGGGACAAAGGCTGAACTGAGGCTGTGATTGAACAGGGCACACAGGTGAGGTGCCAGTTCACTCTGTAGTTCATGTATAACACAGCCAGGGATATTGTCAGGTCTCGTAGAAGCTGTATTCTTGGCCTTGGACAGTGCTGTTTTAACCTGTGCAGCAGTAATACTGGGTGCCTGGCAATCTACTGGTATTGTGACTGGTCCTTTGGGCGGGGGGGAGGAGTAAATTTGGCACTGAATCTGTCAACCAGTATATTGGCAATATCTGTTGGCTCAGTAGAGGAGGTACCATTGTGCAGTAGCTGAGAGCAAATGTGGGTATTGCCATGGCGATTCTTTGCATGACTATAGAAGGCCTTGTGGTTGTCTTTACTATATGCTGCAATTCTGTTTTCATGGCTAGCTTTAGAGGATTTAATGAGGGATCTCAACTTTTTGTTGAGGCTGATAAGGGAGTTTTTTCAGTCTTGGGATTTCACCTTATTCCACATCAGTTTCCTCCTTCTGTTGTAAAGTTTGTTTATGGTAGGGGACCACCAGATTGGCTTCCTTTTTTTGGAGGAGAGCATCTTGGTTCTATTGAGTATGGTGAGATCCATGCCTTTGTGTACGTGTTCGTACAGTGCATTGGTGTATGATTTGGCAGTCATGCAACTATTCTCCATTTGCATGGGTGCCGTGAAGTTAGCCACCTCTGTTTTCAGGAGCCCAAAGTTAGCTTTGGCAAAGTTTTTCATGGTGGTTACCTTTGCAGAGGTGGGGTGGGGGGGGTGGAAGGAATGTGGATATTCAATGTGATTAGTTTGTGGTCAGATCTAACCAGGGAGGAGTTGACTATTGGTGTAGAGCAACAGTTGCCCATGTTAGTAATGACCAGGTCATGGATGTTGCTACCTCTAGTGGTCCAGGGCATTGGAATTAATGAATTCCAGGAAACGTTGGGCAAGTGTATTGGTACATGAGTAGTTTTCCCAGTAAATGGAGAGGTAGTTGAAGTCGCCCAGTATGAGTGTGTTAATTGGACTCTAATACTCTTCATAGTGCTTAGGAACATGGAGTGTGAGTCTTGGGACATGGTTGGGGACCTATAGCAGGCTACGACCTGAATTGTTGTCTTACCCAATGTTAGCTACACCTGAAGTATCTCAGATGCATTATGTTGGGCTACCAGTCTGGAGGTGTGCACATCCTTTATGGAAAAAAAAATATATATATTTATATAAACCACAAGAGACAATGGTTTGAACTGTTGGTTTGTGCGCTTTTGTTCATTGTTTCTTTTTTGGTTTTGCTGCAAATGGTTTTGCCAGTTATTAATTACTTGCTGTTAGTTATAGTTAAAATACACGTGCTAGTGGTTACGCAGAGCAGGAATGAGTCCTTGTATGAATTGTTCATCCAGGTCATCCTTTTGTGGGGAGGGAGTCATAGTGCAAGAAAAAATATTTTATTGAAATTGTAGACTGTTTCAGTTTTGCTTTTATATAATTTGAAAAAGTTGCTACAATTTTTTATTGTATTTTTTTGTCGGCTACATGCAGTGATTCAAGTGTGCAATACTCATACAGGGGAAGACGTAATTGATAAGCCAAAATATACAGGGGAAGGCATGTAATTGATAAGCCAAAATAGACACGTTGATGAGTCGGTAAAGGAACTGGGGTGAACAATAAATGGAGAGCCCAGATCAGGATATTTCAAAGTGTGTTGAGTGTCTATAACATTGAGTATGTTTTTTTATCGGGATTAAACCAAGCAGGAATTAAGTGGGGGACTTTAGTTTCAATAAAAACGGTTTGCTAGACGGTATGACTTGTATATGAAAAGGATTAAGGAAAGGGTGGGATTTAATACAAGATTAAGGCTGCTCATAATTGAGCAACCACATGAAAAATCACAAGGCAGGAGGTATAAGTAGTTGGGGGAAGTTCGTGTACATCTTAATTCTATAGAGAAACCCTAGCAGATAATAAAGGAGTGATGCTGGATAGTGCTGAGGCTGATAATGGATGAAAAGTAATGTAGCAGCAGCCAAAACCAACATTAGGCCTCGTGGTTTAAATGGGAAGCATTTTAAATACAGTGAGAGTAGTCCTAGTTTAAAGTACAGTTATATGGCTAAAAGGAATGCTGGACAACAGCAGGTGAAAAAATGGGAAAGTAAGGGATACAAGGTAATGATCTTTAGAGGGTGAAGGATGTCAGCAGAAATACAGATTAGGATATAAGGGGAGAGAATGAATATTGACCAAGAATAGAATGAGCTACATAGAGTTTTTTTACTTGTAGTAGTGAAAAAAGGGATTCTTGTAGGAGTACATGTAATATATATGGAGCGTTAAAACACCAGTTAAATGGGTCATTCTGAGTCAAGTAATTTCATTAAGTTAATGCGGGAGACATTAATGTATATGGCTGAAACTAGCCTCAATGGTTAGTTGAGGGTGATGAAGACAAATGTGAATGATGCCTGTAGGTGAGGCAAGGTGAATACCCTATTATGTACTATCACAGAACTTGTAAGTCAGGTGCTTAACCGATTCAGAGTTGAGTGTACTCTGAGTGAGGAAGCAAATGTCGTTTATAGTTAATTTGGGAAAAAGGGGCATAAAACACAGGTTGAGTGTGGACTTTTATTTTAACGTGGATGATAATAAACAAAAGAGAAGTTTAATTGAGAGGTCAACAGACAACAGGGAATGAGACTTCCTGGAAAGAGGCAGAAAAGAATAATGTGAGAACACTCTATTAGATGGAATCTCAGTGGTATAGTGGGTGAGACTAAGAATCCTATGTTATATAATAGGAGGGAGAGCAAAAGTTATAGCCCTGCAGGAAATGCATTTTCTTTGGTTGTGAAAAAACAAATTACAGGAGGGGGTTATAGGGGAGTAGACAGCACTTCTTGGAGAAAGAGAAGGCAAAGAAGGGTGGTGGGATTAATGAGGAAGAGTTGGCCATTTTTAAGATAGATGGAGGAGAAGCTAGAAAATAAAGGTAGATATGCGAAAATTAAGGGTACAATAGGAGGAATTTAAATATACAGTGGTAACAACAATCCATACCCCATTTGAGAGTAATGTACAAAAATAACAAATTCCATTAAATCTCCTTTAAAGTTTAAAGGAGGTATTTTTTGGAGTTGGGATTGGAATATTGCTGTAAGGAGATATGAAGTAAAGGGTCTGAGATCAAGGAAGGAAAGTTTCTGAACAATTTTATAAACGTGGTAGATGTATGGAGGATAGGAAGAGTGCAAAGTAAAGGTCAGGGTCTTGTCTGCTATTCAGGAAAACATAACTGGTCAAGAAAAGATAAAGCTTTTATCTTGAAAGAGAATCGGTGGTCATCATGATTAAGATGGAGTATGTCTGTCAAATATCATGCAATACTAGCACAGTAGTTTTAGAAGGGGAAGGGACAGGTAAGTTCATTTAGACAATATTTTGAAAAGGGTATTGGAAAAGGTAGAGAGGAGAAATTGATATATGGTGTACAAGAAATTAGGAGTTTAAATAGAAGACCATCTGTGAAAGGAATGGAAAAGGCTTAAAAAGTTGCTGGAGGAGTTAGCGGAGATGCTTCTTGCCATTAAACCCCTCTTATCCCGTTGAGAGAGAGAGAGGGAGATCAAATAATTCAATGAAAATATGATGAAAGGCTTTGGCAGAAAAGCATTGCAGTGGAGAAAATCATTGCAAAATAATTTTCAAAAGAAGTGAAAATATTGATGAGATCAAGGCAATAGGAAGTGGAATGAAGACGTCTTGTTTTAGTTGGAGAACAAGAAAGATAAGAGGTTGAGAGTGAAGTTGAGGATATTTCGGAGGGATTTAAGGAGTATTATCAGTGTTTATAATCAGGCTGTGAAGATTCCCTGGATGGGTAACGAGGTAAAGATGGATTTATAGAAATAGGAGAAGAGGCAGACTTGACTAGGAGGTTTCATAATGATAGAATTGATGGAAGTGTGTGAGAGGATGGCCAAGGGGAAAATCACCTTGGATGGACAGTCTGCCATTTTGGAATATCTGTAGGATAGAGGTGGCAAAGATGGACTATGTTTACTGCTATACTGGCAGGAAATCTGATACCAGTCTTATAGAATGAAGCTTAATTGTGGTTATCCACAAGGAAGGCAAAAATCCAAAATATGCCAGTGTCCTATAGACAGATATAGATTATTAAATCATGATTTATACATGTGTTATAGAAATTCAGGCCGAGATTGGGGAGAATAGTGTCTAGGATGATACATTTGGACCAAACAGTGTTTGTTTGTTACAGATCGAAGAAACCCAGACCACTTGATTTGAGCCTTGTTAAAGTTGTATAACAGTATGGAGGGGATTTGACACTATATTCTCTTTAGATGCAGAAAAGATGTTTCTTAGGGTGAGATGGGATCTGCCAGAAGAATGGATAAGGATATTAAGGAATGTTTACAAAGAGGCTAATGCAAAAATAAAATAAGGGTGGCTTTGTCCTGAAAAATTTAATAAACGGGGAGGGATCAGAAAAGGGAATTGGAGATTATAATATTTTGGATAGTAGTATTTGCCATCCACCACATGTATGTTGAAGGCACTACCTTATAATGAATTATTGAGAGTTAGCAGGCTATGTAATGATGAAATGGGTCTAGAAAAGGAAATAAAAACATGTATTAACTTCAAGCAAAGGGGGGTTTATGAAAATTGTCATTTTAGATGCCCTTCATAAGATAAAAGATACTGGCTTACTTCATAACAGGCCTTTAGTAAATCAGATAAATAATAGAGAATTTAATACTGTGCATGTGTAGAAATGTTTATTTTGTTACTGTATATAATATCTTAAGTGAGAAAATTATTGATGTCATTTGATATTATTGGCCCTATTTAATTAATATGGAAGGGGTAAAAAATTTGTAGAACTGTAAATATCTCTTAAGAGAAGCAGAAATATTAAAGACATGGTGGTACACAATGGATTTTTTTCACCTGGTGAAAGATTAAACCTACAGGTTGTGGAATGTGGCACCTTCCCTTGTGGAAGGTGTTCGTTTGCCCCCACATTACCAAATGTTTTGAAAAAATAAATGGTGAAAATTTTGTTCCACTTATGCTTTTTCATGTATAACTAAATCAGTGGTATATGCTTTGTCTTGCCCCTGTAATTTTGTTTTATATAGGGGAGACTAAAAGAATATTTAAGCTACGGTTGCAAGAATATATTAGAGATATAAAAAATAATAATACTATGAGCCCTATAGTTTTACATTTTTTTACTTGTCATAGGAGTGACTTTTCACTGTTAAAAGCTTGTATTTTGGAACATATTTCAGAAACAGATGGAAGTGTTAATGAAAAAGAAATTATTGTACAAAGAAATTTATCTGATGTTGTAAATCTTTGTTTATTCATTACAAATAGGACCTCTGAACTGATACAGCTGTTTCCAAGCTCACGCCAGCCAAAAACTCTCAGCTAAGACCTACCCATAATGCCCCTCTCCTTGTTACTCTAGATCTTGTTTGCCGCGTTCCTAGTCGGACGTGCTAGCCATTTATCTGATGTTGTAAATCTTTGTTTATTCATTACAAATAGGACCTCTGAACCGATACAGCTGTTTCCAAGCTCGCGCCAGCCAAAAACTCTCAGCTAAGACCTACCCATAATGCCCCTCTCCTTGTTACTCTAGATCTTGTTTGCCGCGTTCCTAGTCAGATGTGCTAGCCATTTTTCTCAAAGCTAAGTAGAAAAGTGCTATTTTTAAGATAGTTTCTCTTCAAAATTGTTTATTTTTTAGTCAAGTTAGTCTTTTCTCATTGTTACCTATAACCTTATTCTAATTCAGACAACATGTCAGTTGTCTGGTATATCAACAAGCAAGGTGGAACTAGGTCTTGCCCCCTGTGTCAGGAAGCCATGTGGATTTGGCACTGGGCGATAAGCTTCCAACCGCTTCCTTATATAGCAACGCACATTCCCCGGAGTTCCACCCTTATTGCAGATGATCTGAGCAGGAACATCGTGATGCCTCACGAGTGGTCCCTCAACCCTGTAACAGCGGATTGGATCTTCCAACGCTGGGGCAAGCCTTGCTGCGACCTGTTTACTTCCCCCCCCAAACTACAAATGTAGAAGCTAGAATTCCAAAAGAGAACAAAACCAGTAAAACAAACCAAGACGAGCCAAGTCAACTGTAGAACACTGGTTTAATATGCTAGTGAATTAGTAACACATCAAAAAGTACTTAGTGCTTTCACCCATAGAATGGGCATCATCAGAGTACAAACACTGTCACAGCAAATACCATTTAAATAGAAGCAGCAATTAGTACATAATTAATAAATGAGTTAATCAAACCATAATTAATACAAACCAATTTTAATTAACCTAGTCTAACATTCATTTAAATATCAAAACTCATTATAGTCCCTAAAGAAAATATTAAAAAGACTGTCTGCATCAATGATTAAATAAAAAGACAAGTATTGTGTATATAGTGTATATAACAAATACATATAATAAATATATATTGTAATATAATAGATGACACTACAATTTGATTTAAAAATAATAATAATTAAAAACTTTAGCACTTTAAGTTTATAATGTTTAAAAAATGTTTAAAAAAACAGAGGCAATTTCATTGTTACAAAGGGCCATTAAATACATGTAATAATAAATAAAATATAGTTATATAAATTGTGATTTCACATCTTGTACTGTGCATATAAAGTGCACTAGTGTCTTTTTTCTTTTTAATATCCCTAACATGTTCTCCTATTCGATCTTTAAGTTTTCTAATAGTTTTCCCTACATAATATGCTGGGCATGTAGAACATGTGGCAAGGTATACTACCATTTTAGTATTGCAATTGCAGTTTCCCGGACATCTGATGGTTTTTCCAAAATTTAGAACTACCACGTATGGACCGTCATTAATGTATTTACATATATGGCATGTACCACATCTGCCCATCTTAGACTTGAGATGTATACTCTTATCATGTGTTGCTTCAAAATACTCCTTTAAATTCATGCCTCGACTGAAGGTGATTTTGGGCCATGAACCCAAAATATCAATACATTCATCATTGTTCATAAATACACATGCCCAACTTTCTCTTACTGCATTGACTATTTTCTTTGATATATCATTATAGGGAATGACTAGAGCATCATTTCCTATTGTTGATCTATTTTCCCTAATGACATTTGTAATACCGAACTTAATAATCGGTTGATACATGTGCTGTCTTTTGATCCATATCTCAGTACTTATTTTATCAATCAATTCCTTTGGGTATCCCCTATCTAAAAACATATAAGACAATATATTTTGTCACTAAAAACCTTGTTGTCACTAATAATTCTTGAAAGCCTAACCATCTGTCCTTTGATTAGATTCTTCTTTTGATGGTAAGGGTGACATCTATCGAAGTGTAAAAAAGAATTAGTGTGTGTTTTTTTCCGAAAAATGTTGGTTTCTAACCTGTCATTATTTTTATACAATAGTATGTCCAGGTATTCACAATGATTCTCAACTATCTTACTGGTAAAACTCAAAAAACTAGATGTAGTATTAAGAAATAATTCAAATTCATTAAATCTTTCTCTGGTTCTTTTCCAAAAAATCAAAATATCATCCAGGAACCTCAGATAGAGAACAACGTCATACCAAAAGCAAGAGGAGAACAACATTTGTGTCTCCCACAAGGCTAGCACAAGATTGGCATAAATAGGGGCACACCTTGCCCCCATCGCTACCCCTGTTTTTTGTCTAAAGTATTCACCATTTAAAAACATATAATTGTTTTCAAGTACTAATTCCATCAATCCCCTTAAAAATTTACTTTTGTCATTACTAAATGTACCAAATTTAAGTAGGCTTGCCTCAAGCATTTCTAGACCCTGCTTATGGGGTATAACAGTAAAAGACTTACAATATCAATAGTTATCATGAAGAACTCAGGATTTGTTCAGCAAGATTGATTCTTATTTTATCCAAACAATGCCAGGAATCTTTTACAATATGGTCCAAGTTAGTTAATACTTCTTTACATTTGATAATCAATAAAGGAAGCCATAGCCTCCGTTTTGGACCCTCTGGCAGAGACTATTGGTCTAAAGGGTGGATCATGAACATTTTTATGAATTTTCGGGAACCATACACTAAATTGGATTGGATCTTGTATGAATACCTGATGGACGGAGTCATTACCAAGGATGAATACAATTTTCTAAATGTGGAACATCCTATGACTCCATCAATCTTTGGTATCCCGAAAATTCATTAATTAGATTAATTAGATTGTTTAATTGTATTTAAGTGAATATATATGTGTGTGTGTGTGTGTGTGTGTGTGTGTGTGTGTGTGTGTGTGTGTGTGTGTGTGTGTGTGTGTGTGTGTATATATATATATGTGTGTGTGTGTGTGTATATATATATATATATATATATATATATATATATATATATATATATATATATATATATATATATATATATATATATATATATATATGTGTATGTGTGTGTGTGTATATGTATATATATATATATATATATATATATATATATATATATATATATATATAATATGGATGTATGGTGTGGCATATTTTGTAACTCCAGGAAGGCTGTGCTGAGACGCCAGTGTTATTCAGTGTGAATAAACTATTTAATACAAGATTGGTGGCTTCTTTTTCACTGGCTTTGTAGTCTGGTGTGCTTTAACACTTGCTTTGTGTTTTATTACATCAGAAAAGGATGCCCTGTCTCACCCCTGTTTGCAATACATTTGGAGCCCTTCGAAGAGAGTATAAGCAAAGAATGGGTGAAGGGACACAAATAGGAGCCATGAGAAAAAGCTTACACTATATTCACACTACGTATTGCTGACTAATGGTCACTAGGATCAAGAAAGAGAGGATTTGGCAAATATTATAGGCCTGTGAGTAGATCTTGGGACACAAAGTTAAGGGGAAAAACTGTGTGTGACAGAGAATGGTTAATGGATTAGAAATGAAAAGCATGAGTTGTATGGATTTATCAGTGAGTATAATGTATTGTAACAATTGTGTTTTTACGTTCTATGCTAGTCTAAAGTGGAGACGTTTACAACTGGATTTGGATAATAGAGAGTTAGTTTTGAAAATGTTTATTATGCCACAATTTGTTTATGCAAGACCAGTTTTTTTGAAATTACTGGATGATAATTTTGTTGAAAAAAAGTAAAGCAATTGTTCAGAGATCCCTTCTAGAATGAGGAGTGCATTGAGAAATGGACTGGAAAAAAGGAAGAAGGATTTGCAGGTGGGGATTGTGACAAATGTCTTAAGGTTGGTGGATAGAGAATATTATGCAGACTGGAAGGATATGATTTTCATGAAAGTAAAACTTCCATATAGATTTTTTTTAATTGGGACCCCTACAGATTAGTGCTTAATTGGACAAGAGAAGTGGAAAATAAATTCCAGAATATATGTGGGAGTGGAGAATATAAAAATGGAAGGAATTTTATTTTATCCATAGGAGGATCAAGGAAAGAGAGGGAGAAGGAAGCTGCAACCTGGAGGTGGAGGAGGAAGCAACATTTGATAAATATGGTTGCAGTTTGTAACTGGGATGGGGTATAAGTAGAATATGGTTTAGAGGAGAGATTGAATGGAAGTATCTATGACGAAAAAATGGAGAAACTTGGAAGGACATGCAAGACACAAAAAGGAAAGGACAACAATAATTAAGAAAGTAGAATATAGAAGAGTAGAAGGAAAATCTACTTGAGGGCTATTGAATAGCAAAGGAATGGCTGATTGGGGTTACTTAGAATCAGACTATGAAGAAAAATAAGAAAACGTTAGGAAAGAATTAGAGAGACAAGAATGCAGGGAAATTCTGAAAAATCCCAGTGAAGAATCTAACGTAAGGAAGTTCAAAATATTTGCATAGAAGTGTATGTAAGTATTTTTGTACGCCAAGGTTGGCCAGAACGTTTAGAGGAGTGGTAGAGAGCTTTATGAAAGAGAGTAATGTGGATACATAGCGAGGAAATGGAAAGTACGTTGAAGGACACTTGACCTGAAGCTTGGCAGCTCTCCAAAAAAATTACTTATTTTTAGGGTACTAGTAAGGAATTGAAGAAAGATTGGGAGGCTTATGATAGCAGCTAAGAAGGCAATGATGAAAAAAATGAAAAAAAAAAGATGCTAGACAGACAATGGAGAAAGTGGAATCTGTGTTCAAACAGTGGGAACGGGCAGAATATAACCTACTGAATGGAAGATGAAAGGAGTAGAGGGGAGCAGATGATAGCAGTCAAATATGGGAATGGAAAAGAGGTAAGCAGGAACAAATGTTGATGTAGTGGGATTTAAAGGGAGTTGGAAGTCTGAATACGAGTTTATTATGAGTTACACAGGGAGAAAATACTGAAATTTGACAGTGATCATCTTGATGGAGATGGGCTTTGAAGTGAGAAGGTAGGAGATATCAACTGTAAATAGTTGCATTTGAAGCAATTTGATATCACAAGTTGATAGTTTTCATCCCAATTTGGTAAGTTTTGCATAGAATTGATAAGATTATATATAGGTGATTTTGTAGATTTTAATGGTCATTGATTGTTGTCAAGGCTAAAATCTTATATAATAATAGGATTTTGGGAAATTACTAATTTGGTTGATATTCATTTATGGAAATGTTGAAATTAAGTTGAATAAAGCTGAGACTGCAAACAAAAAAAAAAAAAAAAAAAACAGAGGGCCTGGGGTAATCCTTATTTTAGAGGAGAAACTGGTAGAATAGATCTTTTTTCCTTACAATTAGTGATTTTTTTTATGTGAAGGAAAGTGGAATTTATTGGATAATGCATTTCGGGTTATAAAGCTGTAGATGATGATAAAATTAGTGTGTCATAAAATTTATAAAATTAATGATAATTTGGTGAATCCAGAAATGTACTATTATTTAAACAGTATGAAAGGACCATTAATATTTTTAAGTTTTGCTTTGTTTGGTTTTGTATATTATAAAGATACGCAGGAGTTTTCTAGAATGAACTTTCAAAAATAATTGACAGAATTATTTTCAGAGATGACTACTAAGGATAATTTCGTTTCATTAGAAAATTAGGTTTGATAATTGAGTTAACATCGATAATAAATTCTGTGAATTGTATTGCTGCATTGGAGTAAGGCGTGATACCTTATAGTCAATTTAATTGCCAGTATTTTAAAATTTTTATATTTGTCATGACCATTGCATGTTGATCACCGAAAAAACCTTAACCAAGTATGTACTTAAATAAGTACAATAATATAAATAATTGTTGGTATGTCAGTTTTACAAATATTTTAGCTACTAAGTAAACATTTGAAATTGGCCTTGTAAGCTGTTTTTGAATAGTGAGCAAGGGAATATTGGTTGAATGTTTAAATGCAGAATGAACAATACATTTAGCTGGGGAAAGGTTAAATATGAATAAGGGTTTTGCAGTTTTGTCAGCTGAAAGTTTAATAAAAGTAGGATGTAATATATTGAATCTGGTCCCTAATGTGTTGAGTTTAGAAAGAAGGGGTTTAGCTTGGCTGTCGTCTGTGACAGTGAAGTGAAAGTTAGTTTGATGCCATTCTGCCCCTCTGGCCAGGGCCACCCCCTTCACAGCCAATAAACTTTGAATGTGGGGTGTAGGTTCTCTTGAGAAGGTGGGTTATTTCCCCATATGAAAGCCATATTACTATCTTTGAGTCTGGCATGCAAGGATCACTCCACACACCACGCAGAAAACAGCAAATGCACACAGACGATACTCAACAAAATTGCCAGGCACGCATCGCATTCATACGACTTTTAACAGACTTTGGCCCATTATTTCAAACACAAATTACTCCTCAAAAACATAATACCAAACAGTATGGTGAATCCACCACTTCCCTGCCTGATTTACCTGCCAGTAGTGCTCATTAATAAATGAAATAAATTAGAAAATGGAGGGCATTTTAGTTTTCCTAAATTCCTTCTTGTGTTCATCTTGATTTTTTTATTAGAAAAAAAATGCATAGAAGAGGCAGATATGTTCATAAAATTCTTTAAATATTCCAGCACCTCCTTTTCCCATTGCTTCTAACTTTAGTATCCCTTCATTTTTAACATTCATCTTCTTACAAATTCCTAGTGATCAATGCACTGCTCAGTTGGAGGGACATATATTGTTCAACCCTGTTCATTGCTATAGGAAAATTCTGTTCATTCAGCTGTTTTATAGTGAAGATCTTTTTCAGATGTGTGTGTGTATGTAATGTATGTGTGTGTGTATGTATATATAATATATATGTATGTATATATATGTAATGTATGTATGTATGTATATATATATATATATATCTATATATATATATATATATATATATATATATATATATATCTATATGTATATATATATGTATATATATATATATATATATATTATATATACAGCCAAACCCGTGTCAAGTGCTTTCGTTCTTTTAATAAGTGTAAAGAACTTCTTCAGAAATGTGGAAATTGGCATACAGTACAAGTTAAAATAGGTAGTGATGCACTCTCTCGAGGCACTCCTAAAAATGGAGAACATCGATATCTGTGCAGTAACTGAGACCTGGTTCAAGGCTCCAGAGAGCACCCCTGCAATACCAGGCTACAACTCTTACCACACTTTTCGGCCACCAAACCAGGACCGAAACACTAAAGGTGGAGGAGTGTCAATATTCACCAAGGATATTCACACCACCAGGCTAGTTGGCCAACACAATGTGTCTGAAATTCTCCAAGTGCAACTAACACTAGGTAAGACTGCAATCCAAATTGTAGCTTGCTACAGATCCCCCACCATACCCCAAGATTCTCACTACACCTTTCTAAACATACTGGAAAATATTAAGATAGAACCAAACACCCTAATACTGGGTGATTTTAACTACCCTGCCATTAACTGGGAAAACTACTCATGTCCCAACACCTTTAGCATACGGTTCTTGGAATTCATAAATTCCAACGCCCTGGATCAACTAATCCATAGTCCCACCAGGGGCTCCAATATCCTAGACCTGGTCATTACCAACATGGGAAATCAATGCTCCATACCTATGGTCACCCCTCGTTAGTCAGGTCTGACCATAAGCTAATCACCCTTAACATCCACATCCCACCCCACCCCCAGTAAAGAAACCACCATAAAAACTTCTCCAAAGCCAACTTCATGCTACTCAAGTCAGAAGTGACAAACTTCATGACACCCATGCAGGCGGGAACTGAAAGTTCAACTGCTGAATCCTTCACTATGGCACTGTGCACATCCACTCATGCATGAATCGTGCCATCCCAAATAGAACCAAAATGCTCTCATCCAAAAAGGAAGCCAATCTGGTGGTCCCCTGCCATAAACAAACTTTACAACAAAAGGAAGAAACTTTTGCAGAAAAGAGGAAAATCCCAGGATGCCAAAAACTCCCTTACTAGCCTCAGTAAGAAACTGAGATGCCTCATAAAATCCTCCAAAGCTAGTTACGAAAATAAAATTGCCAAAGATTCCAAAGACAACCACAAAGCATTCTATAATTATGTCAAGAATCTAAATGGCAATGCTCAGATCTGCTCTGAGCTAAAACAGAATGGCATTAAATATACTGATCCGAAGGATATTGCCAGTATCCTGGCAGATCGATTCATTGCCAACTTCACCCCACTCTCACCCCCTAAATGGCCCATCTCAATACCGGAAGATTGCCAAATTCCAGTAATAACGGCCACACAGGTACAAAACGCACTCTCTAAAGCCAAGAATACAGCATCCATGGGACCAGATGACATCCCGGGCTGTGTACTACATGAACTACAATATGAACTGGCACCTCACCTAAGTGTCATGTTTAATCATAGCCTCACCTCAGGTTTCGTGCCCACTGAGTGGCGCAGAGCTACAGTTATCCCATTCCACAAGGGGGGATCCACCTTGGATCCCGGAAGCTACCGTCCCGTCAGTCTGACAAGCCTTATCTGCAAGGCCATGGAGCGTATTATCATGGAACTTATAAACAAAGACATTGGCAACCTTCAAACACTGGACCCCACCCAGTTTGGGTTTGTGAAGGGCCGATCTTGTCTCCTGAACCTGATTGACTTCTTTGAATCAGTCTCCAGAGCCATGGACAAGGGTAAGGTGGTCCACACAGCCTATCTAGACCTTGCCAAGGCCTTTGACACCATCCCCCACTCTGGAATCGTAGATAAACTTACTAAGTTGGGCATAAATCCCTATGTCACCCAATGGGTTGCTAAATGGCTTACTGATAGAACCCACACTGTAAAAGTAGCCGACTCCAAATCCAGCTCCAGACAAGTGACAAGTGGAGTACCTCAGGGTTCAGTCCTGGGGCTTGTTTGGCATCTACTTCTCTGAAGTACAGGTCAACACTAAGGGACTCTGACTAACAAAGTTTGCAGATGACTGCAAACTGGGAGCCATTATTGAATCCCCAAATGATGTGGATACTCTACAAAAGGGCCTTACAGAAACAGATGCTTGGTGCCAGAGCCATGGGCTCAAGCTCAGTGCCAAGAAATGTATTGTTATCACCTTTGGGGAAAAACATGTATCCATGAATTACCATATAGGTGGCAGTACACTAAACACAGAAAGTGTGATAAGAGACTTAGGGACACAGGTGGACAGTGGTCTCACCTTCGATAACCACATCGCCACAACAGTCAGGAAATCCTTCTATGTGGCACACCTCATCACGAAGGGCTTTTCATCCAGAAAAAAGGAGGTCATTGTCCCACTGTACTCATCCCTCATTAGACCCATTATAGAATACAACGCCCCATTTGGTATGTAGCTCTCAAGACATCTGCAACAACTGGAAAGGCCTCAGAAATACCTCACTAAAAGAATCACAGGCCTAAAGCAGATGCCCTCGCTGACCCTTAAAAACTCCAGCTATACTCTGTACTCAGAGGTGATCTCTGCTTAACATACAAGGCCATGTCAAACCCAGAGCTGTTGGACATGCTACACTTAAAGAAATCACAATCCCTCAGAGCTACAGGGATCTAAACCTTGTCATCACAATAAACAAAACATGTTGGAGGGATAGGTTCCTGACCCAGAGACTCCCCAGACTCTGGAATAGATTGCCCATACATGTCAAGCAGAGTGCCTCTTTGGACCTCTTCAAGAGGAACCTTGACGATTGGATGGGAGACCCAGGGATCACCTGCTAGACAGGGGTCCAGGAAAGTAAATAATGTGGGAAGAAATAGCCAGGGAATTGTTATGGCTAGGCTTGTATAGGCCCTAGGGCTGATAGCCTAGTACCAACCTATGAACCTATGAACCTATGAAAACAAAAGGAGGTAAGTAACAGCCAGTGGTAAACCTCAAATTAATAAACTAAAGGATCCAATAAAAATGTGTCTATTAAATGGCAAATCCCGCTTAGTGGTAAACAAGTAGTCTTATGAAAGTGTGTTATGTAAAGGAAAACACTATTAAAAATCAGTTACTTATCAGGAGTTATCCGATCCATTTCAAGGCACGTTTAATATTTTCATTTAACCCCGGATAAGAATCTGCATTTAATAATAGTTGCCAGAATAGTTTCCAAAATTCAAGAAAAGAGTCGGCGTCTCCAAAGAAATGATCAATCTGTTCTAAAACTAAAGTTTCAACTTTAGTAAAACCTTGACAGTAAGGACTATGTCTGTCCAATGCATTTTTATCGCTTTTTCCCACAGCCGTATAGCGCTCCTTTATGCGGCTGGATAACTTCCTGAAAGTCTTGCCCACATAAAAACTGGAGCGTGCATCACATATGGCTGAGCAAATTACCAAAAAGCTATTAGTCATAGTATTTTTCAAAAATAACTCTGTTTTTACAGCATCTAAAAACAAATTCCCTCCCATGCATATGCAATTACAGGCTACACAGCCAGTACAAGTAAACATGCCCGGGAGATAATTGTTCTGTATTTGTGAATGAAAGCAGGAATGGAGTATTGGAATTTTCAAAGGAGCTTCTTAAATAATTTTTTCTTTTATGTGCAAACATTGGTTTCTCCCCCCAGTGCTGAAGTTAATTCTCAGCTGCTGTTAATGATGCTTCAGTTTTTCAGAATTATGTCCCTAATAGAACCCAAATCCCTGCAAATGGGAAGGGGGAAACTAATGGTTCTGTCCAAGTCTGTAGTGGTTCGCTCGTCTACCAAAGGGGCTTGGTTCTTATTGCTGTTATGATTGGATCCAAAGGAGGCTTGTTCTGATTGTATAATAATATATGTAGCGTGTGTCTAATTTTTGACTCCACAGCTTGAACAATTTTGTTCCTTAAGATACTGTGACTGAATAGAGTGAGGTTCAACCTACCGATAATCTCAAATGAGGAACATAAATTCTTTAGTATGTTTTGTGATCCTTTCCCCTGGCCATTCGGTTAACACATTATTAATGCTTGTGTGTTACAGTAATAGGATTGCCTTGACAATCTATTGTGCTGTATGCAAGCTCACTGTTTTTGAAGAAAACCTTTTAACAGTATCACATTCACTTAGCATGTAGATTAAAGTGATTTTTATTTTTGATTTGCATTTTGCAATTGCATTGTTTTTGTTCATAAAATTAATTTTTTAAAATGTTTTCTACTTTAACCTAGAAAAAAAAATCAGTTTTGATAATGTTTTAAATACTGCATATAACTGTGTATGCAAGTTATACTCCTTTTTGAGATTAGGAGCTTATCACCCTTGTGGATGTAAGACTTGTGTAACAAGTTGATAGCATGACCATAATCAGGTGTGAATTTTAAGATGTTGATAGCCAAGGTGTGGATCAAACAATATTTTGGTAGTGATCCAACTTTCTCCTTCTTTAAGTACTGCAGAATTTTCTTCTGTACAAGGCTTTTTTGTATGTTATTACAATTATATTATTACTTGAAATAACTGCAGTGGTATGCAATATACTACCCGTGCTTCTAAGGATGGATGAAATGATCTCTTGTCTGTTTCCAGTCCTTGTTTCACCACCACCACCATCGTCGTCGTCGTCCATCTGTCCATCACCTTGGGCCTGTATTTGGTACAAATCTGTATTCGGCCAGAAGCTAGAAGATATTATGTGCTTTGCATAATACCACATGCCTGGTATATCTGTTCAGTGTTTTCATCACCTGAACTATTTCAGATGAAAGAATGGTTCATCAACAAATTGTTACTACTTAGAAAGAGAAAGAATAGAAGGATGCTGTTATAGCAGCATAAGGAGTTATGAACAAAATATTTTTATTCAAGGTACCCATGAGCAAGCAAATTTATGTATTACTGTGGGATGACTCACCCTCAGCACAAAGAGGCAGCCACCAATGGTGTATAATGCAACTTAGGAGATCTGTATAGCTTGATGGTAGGTACGTTTCTCTCTTGCAAGTTTTTGAGTATTTTCAGCACCTTTTCATTTCCATCCTTATGTATTCCCTGCGTTTTATTATCAAATGTCACTGTCATTTCGCTTGTAAAAAGATATAAGCCATGGATGATATGGTCTAGTACAGTATCATTCCTCACCAATGGCGTCAATTTATTGCTCTAGTCTAACCTCCTTAGGCTGGCACTCCCCCCCCCCCCCCCCCCAATCGTAATAGCTCTGCATTCAGGCTGCTTTCTCTCTGCCCACTCACCCTATCTCTGGCACCTAACCTGCCTAATTGATTCTAAGGGTTTGCCCTGCTTCCATAAACTGCAGTTGTCCAACTTGATCCTTTGCATATTTTCCACTCTGACAGCTCTTGGTTACATACAGCTATTTCTAGTAGAGTTATGGACCAACTTCCTGTTTCAGTTCTGTCTCTCACAGGTTATCTGTCATTGCTTCAAAGCAATGTAAACATCAGCATTCTTGGAAAAAAGCTCTGTGCTAGCATTTCTGGCATCTACCATTACCTTCTTCGTCATGTTCTGGTATGCTTTGCCTGCTCTGTCATTCATTTGCTAAAATTCCAGTGCCTTTATTTCCTTCTTAAAATTGGTCTCCAACATCTTGTGCGTGTTGTATAAATTTGTTTTTCTTTATTTTACACTGAGCTAACAAGGCACACCTACTTTGTTTTACAAGAGTGGTACTGTATTACTTGGAGGAAATCTGGCCGGGATTCTGGTGAACTCGCCTAATTGTAAACGATGCATTATGTCATATCCTTGTATCTATTTAAACTACTGTCAGAAGAAGTAAAGGGGATCCCACTTCAACATATCATCTGAAAGACCACTGTCTCTGTGTAGGACTGTCTTAGACTGCATTATGATGGTGGGATTACTGCAGGATGTGCACTGTATTCACACTGCCTTTCTAAGAGCTGCAATAGCATCTAACTGCACTTAAGAACAGTCTGAAACCTGATTGACTTCAAATGCCAACTGAATGGCATTTCTTGCAAGGCATCCTTGGACCCTGCTCTGAGCCTTTTATGAAACAAACAGCATCAGCACTATAGCCAAATACTTAAATTTTGCTTGTGACATAAATGGGCCATGTTGGAGAGATGGGTAAATTTCTCAGAATTCCAATTTTTCTGCAGTAGGCTTTCCATTTATGTGAAACAAAGTCCCTCCTTAACCCTATTTGGACCATTGGATGGGAAATTCACCTGTGGCTTGGCTCCTATGTCAGTCATATCACAACCAAAAATCACCCGTTATATAAATGTTTAAAACCTAAAACTTTGTGGGTCACATTTGGGTTGCAGTGCTAGGCTTATAAAGGCCCTAGTGCTCATTCTACTAGTATACACCTACAAAGGAGCACCTGATAGATAGCTTTGTACCATCTCTGGTTAAACTGGTACTAATATAGCTATATGAATTTGTGCTACATCTCTCTCTGGTAGAAAATGTGTTATCACAACAATACCCTCCTCTGCCATCTCATCTCCTTTATCTTCCTTGTGCCTCCTCTCCTCCTCCTTTTCCTTAGACAGCTCTATTATCTTCCTATGTTCTAGATTTTGGACAAGTCTAGTCTTATATAAAGCCAGACAATATGTGCATACTGATGATATTGCATTGCTTTTACTTCCCTGTATTTAAAAAATATATATTTTACATTATATTTATATATATATATATTTATATATATATATATATATATATATATATATATATATATATATATATATATATATATATATATATATATATATATATATATTCACAACCCATGTAGTTGTTTTTATTCTAAATTGTTAGTGAATGATGAAACTAAGGATGACTGAATGATGAAACTAAGGATTACTGAACAGTGCTAACAATGTCCATGATATCTATATAACTGAGCTTTTTTCCTCGGGCCTCCCGTGTAAAAGGGCACTGCTCATTTTGACTTTCCCACTGAACAAATGCCAATAAATAAACAGAACCCATGGCTTGCGTCTGATGCTTAATGATATGCAGGCTAACAGTCAACCTATTTGCGTGTATTCCACATTGATTCTAATATTTCAGTACTCTACCGTAACAGTTGATTTTCAAAAATCTTTTCCGTTCACTCATATTTGATTTTCATGTAGCAGGCTTTCTAGCATCCATTAGTACTTCCTGCACATCCCGAGTAAACCAGTGCCTAAAGAGAATTAAGACCCTAACATCCAGACAGTCATTTGAGGTTGATTGATGTTGAGGTGTATCCATCACCACTGGTTCTGTGTGAGTAGATCCAGTCTGTGAGGAAGCATGTGGTAATTGACCCTGGCCTGTTCCAAAAGTGACCGCCACTGTTGCCTTTGCCTGCTCCAGAAAGGAGTCACCACAATGATTTTGGGGGACTGATTCTGAATCTTCAGAAGTACCATGGATATTAATGGAAAGGACAGAGTAACATACAAGAACATTAATGCCCAAGGAAAAGAAAAGGCATCTGTCATTCAGGCCTTCTTTAATGGAGTACTGGAACAGAATCTTGCCAGTTGATCAGAGAGGAGGCAAGAGAGGTCTACCTGAGGCACTCTTCACAGATGGATCAAATCTTGCAAGACCGACTGATCTAGTTTCCATTCATGAGGGTGTGCCCTGGTCCAGCTGTGTTTGTCTGCCACACATTTTTGCTCTGACAGAATGTAGGATGCCTGTAGAATGAGACTATGTTGTGAAGCTATATCTCAAGCTTACATGGCTAGTCTACAAAGTGGGTACAGCCAGATTCCCCCTTCCTTTCTGATGTATCACATGATTTTGTTATTGTCTCTAACCACTTAGAGGTCCTGGGTTGAGTGCCTTGATCAGGTCAAGCATCTCCTTAATATTTATATGCTTGCAAATGTCCTTGGTGTTTCACAACTCTTTGCTTGGGGAGCAGGGTCAAGAAGGGAAATCCAAGGCATCTGTGGTGACCTACTGCTTTGGACCAGGGAAGGAGATGGGGGGAGATTGTAGATTTAAATATATCTATCTCCACCAAAACAATATCTCTTCTGACCAACTACAACACTGAGCTTTGAAAAGATAAAGGGTGTTGATTGTGGAACCAATGAATTTTCGGATATCGCTGTATCATTCTCATCTGGAGTCTTGTCAGGGGTATCATGAGACCTAAAATCCTGAGGTATTTACTCAGTGACTGAAGTCGGAGTGGAAAACCTTAGAAATAGAACTAGGTAAAGATGCATTTTTTTTTCCTGTGGAAGGAAAGCTGTTTAAACTGAGGTGTCTTGTTGACGTCCCAGGAACTTTTGAATGTTCTTTTGGAATTCCAGCTTGTGAACGAGATCTCTGGCCCAAGAGAGAGTATCCTGATTTCTTGCTTATTTTTGCAAAGTTTTTCCTCAAAGCCTAAATATAGAAAAATGTGGATACCCTGTAGCTTGCAGTAAGCTATAATTGGAGCTAGACACTTGGTGAACACAAGCAGAAAGCTGATAATTGTGAACCAGACACACACAAACCTTAAACTTCTGAAGTCTGGATAAATAGGGATGTAATAAGCATCTTTTAAGTCTAGTGTTACCAGGACACATTAAAGAAGAAGAGGTAAGATGTTGTTAAGTAACATTATTTTGAACTTGGGCATTATCACAAAGATGTTTAGGAAATAAAGATGAATAACTGCTCTCCAAGAAGTTTTATTCTTTGGAATTAGGGACATCTGTCAATAAAATCCTTTCCCTACTTGAGAAGGAGGAACTGGTTGCATTACTCCTTAGGGCAGCATGTGATGAAGAACTGATGAAAACAAGGGTCTGATTTGGAGGATGAGGAATGACCTCTAAGAAAGGAAGAATTTCCTCCCATTGCCATCCTTTTCCTTGAATGAAAATCAATCTGCCAAATAGAAAAATGGAGATTAAGACTTTCTGGAAGAAAAAAAGGAGCCAGGCTGGAAGGGGTTCACAAGGTCTCTTGAATCATCGCAGAGTTGATGGACTGTCCTTGGGTTTGGGAGGTTCGAGACTTCTAAAAAGAAGTTCTTAAATGTCTGTTTACTTGTATTTTGTTGAGACTGCTTGTTCTGCATTTTTGCCAAAATTGGATGAGAAGATAGAATATCTGTTAAATTTAAAAAGAAAAGGGCTGAAAATTCTCACGATTAGCTTGCCCCTTTCATTACACTTTTTGATCATATCATTAGCAGGGGCCCAAGCACTATATCCAAGGGAGAACTTAAAAAGTTCTTTTAAACATCATCTGGGAGGATTTGAGAATGCAGCCAGTGACCTGTGCATTAAGTTAAGTTATTAAAAGCCGATATTTCCACAAAAGAAGAAACTGCAGATAAAACATTCCTCATACTTTCACAATTTGTCAGAACAGACTTTAATATATGAGCCTGACAATTCAAAATTCTGAAAATCAAAGTTGCAGAAGTATACACTTTTCTGATATCTATCAATAATTTTACGATCCTTATCAGAGTATAATTAGAATCCACTAGGTGCTTAGCAGCAGTGGGATCAACTACAGCTATACCTGCTGGGTTAGGTTTGGGAATAGTATATAAAAATGTAAAAGACTAAAGAACGTTTTACAAAAATCTATTTGTCTTTAGGAACAGCTGGCTGACTTATTAGGAAAATGCAGGCTATAATGCACACATCCACTAAAGCAGACATAACTGGAGGAATGGATGTAGCATCTGGAAAATCCTTCTGCAGCAACTTAGTATTTTCTGAGAAAATTCAGTGATTGTCCACTGAAAACACTGGCACATTCTAGCAATTGTCTCAGAGAAAGAGAAACCCCCAGAGGGAGAATCGGAAACTGAGCTCTCCTCTGAGTATTAGAAATCCGAGGAAAAAAAGCCTTCTATCCATCCCTCCATCATCTTGTTCAGATTCAGAATCTTGAATATCTTCAGGAAAAAATTAATACCTCCTCCTTTTACCAGAAACTACTTTACAAGAAGGATCAATAGTCTGAATTAAATCCTGAGACAGACCCAGTGAACTTATCCTATCCAAAGAAAATTGAGGAGTAGATACATGCTTGGTTTTCTGTTAGGAAAAATGGGGCCAACCATGCTACTAATGGTGACAGCAGCAGCTTCCCCAGGGAGGAACGCAGCATTCTGATGTAAAAGGGAAATCTTCCCTTTTTCCTCTTCTTTACTCAGCGAGGGGACCCCAACAGCAGCAGAGGATGTGACTACCCCCCCCCAACATCCATGGTGGTTGTAGGTGCTATACCAGAGGAATATGAGGTAAAAGATGAGTGGTTTGAGGTACAGCAAGTTGTAAACCAGATAAAGGAGCTGACTTTATGAAACCAAATAAACTAATAAAACGCGAGGTGAGGCATTAAAGTCAAATGTGCAGAAATACTGTAGAAAGATTTTTTTATTTAAGAGGTATGTGCCTTTGTCCACCTGAAGTTTGTGAAATTCACGTTTGCCTTTAATGCAGTGTTGCATCAAGTTTGAGATTGACTAATATTGGAGACAGGGTGCACCTCGTGTTTTCTTGGTGTACAGCAAATGGTCACTGTAGTCACCCACCCGTGGCTGAGGCAAATTGCTAGCATGCTGTAGTGGCAAAGGCTGTTTGCTTAATATTTTCTTTTGGTGACTGGAAAAAAGGACAGACTGTAGGACTAGTAATCTGTTCCATGGTGAAGCTGAAAATGGTGCCTCTTTCCTGGGGAAGACGAGTAGACATTGTTGGTAAACACTATCAGTCCACAAATGTACTTTTTTGACAAAAAAACACTGTAAAAATCATGTTTAGAGTACTATAGAGCACTGTGCCAGCCCTGCAAAAGTGAAATAAATGAAGGTTAGCCACAGAAAAAAATGTTTTCAGTTACTTTGTGCCACTTTTATACTGACATAAAAAAACAGGCGCTTCTTTTAAAAACATATTAATCTGGAGATGGTCTCTTAAACACAACATACTTACTTTCCTCTTCAAGAAAGTTATTTTAAAACTAAGACAATATCAACAAAATAAAAAAGGGAAGTTTATTTCCCCAAAGAGAACTTGTCTGTCCTGCAAAGGAAAGCAAAAGCCGACAGTCTATCCTTGAAATCCTCGGAGGAGTATACTCTTTGGTGACAATAAAGGTCTGAAGGACTTTGTGCCCAAACTTGTCTTTTAGTTAGCTCAGGTTGGGCTGCCTGACAGTTTAAGCTCTTGGAAGTTGCTTTGAAGTTTTAGTAGCTGATTGGCTGTTATATCCTTAGCAGGATATAACCCATATAGGTAAAGCTACTGCAGCAGTGATCAATATGATGAACAGCCTACGTTTTTAATATGTATGTTGGTACTTGCATTTATTCCTTGTGCTGAAGTATTATAGTGATACTTAAAAAGTAAATGTAGCATTTTACTACATTATACGCAAATCCTATAATGGTAATTGTCCTGCGTATCTGGCATGCTACTGTCACTGCATACTTTACATCCTCAAACAATCCCTGGAAACTTGCAGTTTTGGGGATCAGCAAAGCAACCAATGATGCATTTTATGAAGTCTGCAAATCCAGGTGTCATAATGTACGGTATAATACATGACTGGACATGCATCAGCAGCAAAGTATGCATAAAGTAAGTAATACACCGAGTGCAAAAATGAGCAAAATATGTAATAACAAGTCTACTTTTGGGGAAATCATTTTGGAAATGTGGTACCCCTCTAAGTCACGAGCCCTTGAAGTATTTCTTTAGCAGTGAATTGTATATAGATAGATCCTCCACTAACATCGGTCCTCTTTTAGCCTGTATAGCTCCATCCTATCTCTGGGGTCAGTTCAGTTTCTCTCCAGGGTAAGTACTGGTACCCAGGCAGAGCTGCAGAGATTTATAGTGTCCTACAGACATGCCTTGGCTGTATCCTTCAGTGGGTTGGATCCTCGCATCCAAAAAGTTTGAGAGCTGCACATTATCTTAAGCAGCCTGGGATTGCCATGGTTAGAAAGTGGTGATCATCCTGTTACTGGCTGCACAGACTAACTGGAAAGATGCATAGTGCTTTTCAACACTACCACACCCTGGACATGCTAAAGTAACATCTGCAGAGCTGATTTGTAATGGGCTATGCGATGCTTGCCCAAGCCTGTGTGTGTGAGACATGATTAAGTGGCCCTGCCTGCCTTGTAGACGAGCATTTGCTGCAATCACCAGTCCGTCTCCACCAGGGATTCAACCACAAAAAAACTTTCCTAAATGCATGGATCCACTTTTCTCCCAAAGTCAGGTAAGCAGACAACCCCATTTTAGTTATTTATTCCCCCCACATTAATTTAACCTAGAACACCTAGATCTTAGTCTAGGCTTTATCTCTCTATGCCAAATGAGTGAGCTGGCATCTTCAAAAGTAATAGACATGATTTATATTGATCATGAAATTTTAACCAAACATTCTGAAATATTGGGAAGTGAAGAAGAGATGGAAATGCCAGTATATTAGAATTAAGTAGTAGGTCATCACAACTTCTGTGCATCAGTTCCAAGAAAAAGGAATTCACTTCACTTCCATTTAAGTGCGAGTATCTCGGTCCCAAAGGAAATAATTAGGGAGTGACTCTCCTAAAAATCTAAGGCTTAAATCTTTTCGTTTTATGTAATACATAAATGTATGTATGTATGTAACCTAAGTGGGCTTTGTAAAATGAGTGAAAAAATAACTTTGAGTAGCAAATAGAGTAACCAAGTTTTGAGTTCCATATATCTTAAGAAGTTTTAGAGAGGCAGATAAATAGATACTATTCAGCAGCGAAACAGTTGTCCTGATAATTACACTTTTGTATTTTCTTTAACTGTAATGTTTCAGGGTAATAGTATCTTGTCAGTCTGTGACAGTATCTTGTCTGTATGTGACAGTCTTATGAGATTGTGCATTCTGGTGCTGAATGCTTTCAATATTCTGACAAAGGGGATAGGCGTAAAGAAGTAAAACAGAAGAAAAGGACTAGCTCCTTTATCTTTTTATTGCCCATTTGCAGGTGTGGGGCTGGCATTGGGAATGTGCCTTACTAGTTCCCTACTTGAGAGTGACTGTTAGGAAACACCTGGCAACATTTATCTAGTAAACTACGTCAGCAATCACGACTGAAATGTGCTGCCTACCATGGAATAGGCTACCTCACTAGGCCAAATGGCTGTTGGACATTAAGAAAAGGAGGGACATCACAGCTGTACATGATTAAAACAAGTAGCTTGTACATGTTTCCCTTGATACCTGTGGACTTCACTCTAATACCAGAGAAGAACAAATATTTTAAAGATCCAGATGTGGTTGGATTGACTAATAGAAGTTGCAAAACGGTTTGTGTACAGGGCCTCCACCACATGGAGAAGTTAGGCTTCTTTGTTAAGAGTGCTAATATTTATTATTCAACATAATGTGCTAGGAGTGTGTGTGTTTGCACATTTGTGTGTGCATGCGTGTGTGTTTGCATTTGTGTGCGTGTGTGTGTGTTTGCACATGCATGTGCATTTGCGCATGCGTGCGTTTGCGAGTGCATGTGTGTTCGCGCATGTGTACATGTATATAACATATATATGTACTCATAACATAGGGAAGCTCTTTTATTAATCAAAACTTCCAAATGTTGACATGGCAGATAGTTGACAGGTGTGACTGACTGTAGTGGGTACAGGGGGTTCGCACCCCCAGTCCAGAAGTTTTCTTTTGTGTGAGCTGAAGTTTTTGCTCAGAACATGGATATTAGGGTATCGATCTCTCTGTTTTTTTTTTTTAACCTTTTGCAGTATTGGTATGTATGGGTGGGACTGCGCATATGTGGAGTAATGATAGCATCACAGAAAGAGTTTTTCTAAGATGAGGTTCAGGTTTAGCGGCAAGGGCACTTATAGGGTTAGCATGCATTAAGTGGTGCAGGAAGCCTCTCCGTCTACCTTACTAACATGATAACCCTGCCCCTACCCTGTGATTGAGCCATCTCCACATTCTTGGATGCCTTCTGTAATGCCTTTCTTGGTGAGACTCTGTTGCGTGGAAGTCCCTGGGCACCTTCATCAAATGTTTTATGTGACTTCTAGGTCTCTCTTTGGGGCCAAAGTTCAGAGAACATTCTTGCATGATGCCTGCTTGTGAAGGTCAGCTAGGGACCCTTCCCTTGCTATTTTTGTAACTGTAAGTCTAATCTGTGAATACAGCTCTAATGGTAGTAACTACTACTAATTATTCCAAAATGTCTTCTCGCTTCTTGTGTCCATTTATTACTCATCTGGCTCGACATGGGAATGTTTTCCTTGAGAATGCAGTATGAGAGGGTTTATGAGATTAATAGTTACGTGCCATACATTTCTAGTGCCTGCAGTTACATTGATGTAGCTTTCTGCTGTAGAAGCTCTAATAACTGATGTAATAATGTTCATTATTATGATTATAACTTAGGCTACTGTAGCAGTAGGGGTTATATCCTGCACAGGATATAATAGACGGCCAGCTTCCAAAGGTTCAGGGCACCTTCCATGAGCCCAAACTGTTATCGTGAGCTGAGCTGACTAAAATTTAGGTTTGAGTCCCATGCCCCTCAGAGCTTTCCTGCAGAATGGAGGAGTGCTTAGCAGCAGTAGTTAGTAAAACAGAATAGTAACAAAAAAAGAACCTCCTCCCAAAGAAAAAACACAGAACAAAGCACCTCTTTAGGCTATGGAGCATTGAATGGGTAATTTCACTTTGGGATAGGAATTTGTGTTTCTTTTTTAATTGAGAGAACTTATTTCTTGGGTACTTTTAAGCTAGGGAATGAGTTTTGGTTGACTTGTGACATTAATGCCTTTATAAATGGGAGTGCTCTTTACTTTTGTGGTAAAAAGTTTTTAAAAGATGTTTAAAACTATTCTGTGGAGAAGTTGTGGTCAATTTACATTCTGGAGCTGGGGAAAATATTTTTTTTTCTGGTGGGGAAGTTCCTTGTTTTTGTTACTTTCTAGTATTGCTGACTACTGCTGCTGAGGTTCCCCAAGGAAAAAAAAGCACCATTTTTGGCTTGACCATGATATCTCTGGAGATAATAGAAGCTGGTCTTCCTCTGCCCCTTCAGTTAGGGGAATGATTTTATTCAAGAATATTTCTGGTGATAAGGAAGATTCTTTAACTAGTTCTGGTCTTTTCTGAACCAGTTTGTGATATTGCCCAAGTTAAAAAATCCTTTCACTTCACGATGTTACCCCTTCTTCCTCACTGAGATTTATAAAAAGGGAAATCGTGCGGTAGCGACATCACATTTTCAGAATCCAGGTCTCCCATTCTCCCCTCTTGCTCTAAAGTACTCCGTCACAGCAGATTCCTCAGACTTTGCTTGGGAAGCTTTATTAATGGGTATAAACATGCTTGGTTTTTGAGACAAAGCAGAGTGACCAAACCACACAAACATAATATATGCTAGTTCTTATAAAGGCTTTCAACTGACTGAAGCCTTTGGAGTCCCTGGGAGCTCTTCAAGTGTTTACAGACAATGCCACAGTGATGTGGTATGTAAACAAGCAGGGGGAATCTGATCTTATCCCCTATGCAGACTAGTATATTAGTATGGGATATAGCTTTACAGCACAAGGTCACTCTAAAAACATAAATTCTGTCAGAGCAAAACTGTGTGGCAGACAAGTTGAGCAGGACCATGACAGATCCTCATGAATGGAAACCGAAGCAGAGGTTCTTGCAAGATTTGATCAGTATATGGGAGCTCCTCATGTAGACCATTTTGCCTCCTCTCAAAACGACCAACTGGCAAGGTTCTGTTCCAGGAGTCCATGCAATAAGGCTTGGAAGATGACTGCCTTTTCTTTTCCTTATCTTCTGCCCTGCCAACCATGGTTCTCCCTTTTGGAATTGGCCGGGGGCAATTACCACAAGCCTCCTCACAGTCTAGAATTATTCATACTAGATCAGGGTATGTGTTAATATTTTGTCTGAGTGCCTGGATGGTAGGGTTTTAATACTTTTTTAAGCACTCGTTTTCTGAGTATGTGCAATGGGTATTGAGGAAGACAGCTGCTAGAAGATTGTATATTGGCAAATGGAATAGGTTTTCTAGATGATACCAGCAAAAGAACAAACACCCATTCAGGGCTAGTGTTTCTCTGGTTTTACAATATTTGTGAGTTACTTTCCAATGGCCTGTATTACTCCTAAATCAGTTTGTCAGGCATTTCAGCATGTCTGGCCATGCATCACCGTATTTCAATGCAGCTTCATGGGAAAAAAAGTTTTGAAAGCGGTTTTGCATAAGAAGCCTCCCAGAAAACCAGTGGCTTCTCCTTGGGATCTTCATTTAGATTGTCACAAACCTGCTCCTTTTGAACCAGCTCAACAAAACTATTCCACACTTGGTCTGAGTTCACTCTCTCAGAACCTTGACTACCTCTATGGCTTTTTGGAAAGGGTTAGACTCAGTGTTCCAGAGGGAGGAATTTGGTCCTGTGTGCATACTTTTACAAAGTACTATAATACTATATTACTTCTTCAGGTGCAGGATGGGCTTTGCTAAGACTATTCTTTATGAAGCTCCTGGACCCTTCCCTTTCCAACTCCAAGTTCTTTTAAGCTATGGTAATCCTATCCATATAATTTATACTACTGCAGCAGTTATCAATATGATGAACATAGTACAATTGCGTAACTAAACTTGCCATAACAGTGGGGGATTCAATGATCACTGCTGCAGTACTTGTTCCCTTTATTTTTGTATGTTTTCGTATGCCAGGTGTGGACATGTATTTTGTTTTTCCCTAGAAATGCCCTCTCAGGACTTGGCCTCCTTTTTTTAATGTGGCATGAAAGCTCTGAAGACTGGAAGGTGCCTTGAAGATTTGAGAACTGGTTGGCGGTTGCATCCTGTGCAGGATGTAAGCCGTACAGCTTGGGCTACTGCGGCAGTGATCATTCAAACATGCACTGCTATGGTAAGCTTACTTGCACA
This sequence comes from Protopterus annectens, assembly GCF_019279795.1. NCBI lineage: Eukaryota > Metazoa > Chordata > Ceratodontiformes > Protopteridae > Protopterus > Protopterus annectens. The sequence goes on from NC_056741.1 coordinate 278,939,718, forward strand.
GATGAACTTTATTTTGTGTACCTGTTTTGCTTGTTTTAGAAAAAAATAACTTGTTAATACCTGTCCCTTTTATGAAGTGTGTTTTAGGGCTGTTTGTGAATTTTAAGAGGAAGGTCTGACTGTATCAAACAGAGCTTGCCCTTGGTAGGCCAATAGACCTACCGTGTTTTATAATAGGTTAAAATGGGATTTGTTACTGCAGCAGCTGTTTTAACAGATTTAATGCATTCAGCTTAATATTGTTAATGATTTTACTTGTTCACTATCTAATGAATTTACTTCACACATGGTACATTTAACCCCATCTGTTCAACTTTTTTCTAAGTTATCTTGACTGGTACCAAACCAAATGACATAAGTATCTGTTTTGGGTAGCCATTACAATCTGGAAAACTGCTTAAAAGGTATGTACTACTTGAGATGTGAGCAGCATATTATTCAACCACCACACCACAGATATCTAAGCAAGCCAGCATTCTAGAAGTACTATGCCAAATTACAAACAAAACTCAGAACAGTATTTCTTGGATTTCATTGTGGGGCTAAGTCTTTGTTTTTTCTGCTGTGTTGTGGGAAGGTGTTAAAATTTTACACACTTTTTATACTGTGATTCCTCTAAAGTAATGTTTAATATCTTTAGATGAACGCTTAACTGCGGATGAGATGGATGAACAGAGGAGGCAGAACATTGCATACCAGTATCTGTGCCACCTGGAGGAGGCAAACGGTAAGGGAAATCCATGGTGTTTAATGGATTCTTCAGTAAGGCATCCATGTTTAACATATTTCTCTGATGTTCATCATATTGATCACTGTTGCAGTATCCTTAGCCAAATGGGATATATCCTGCCAAGGATATAATAGCCGGCCAGCTTCCAAAGCTTCAGGGCACCTTCCACATGCTCAAACTGTCACGCAGCTTGAGCTGAGCTGACTAAAAGATTCAGGGCAAAGCCCTTCAGTGCTTTAACCAAAGAGTACATTCCACTGATGTTTTCGAGTATCAGTGGTCTGCTTGTGTTTTTCTTTGCTGGGCAAGTAAGTTCCCTTGGGGGACCTTCCATTTTCTAAATTTTGTTAAATGCTGAATAAGTGCTTGTTTTTTCTGTTATTTGCAAAGTGTTAAGTAACAAAAACATTTTTTTTCTTTTGAGAATTCTGTTATGCCATTCCCACAAAAGTAAAATGGCGTTTTTAAGGTGCTTTTTACTGTGTTTTTCTATCAAAAAAAGTAACTTTTGTGGACTGTTTAGTGTTTACCAGCAATTGCTGCTCCTCCTGTCCATGCAAAAAGGCACCATTTGTGGCTTGACCATGGAACAGACTACCAGTTCTAAGAGTGGTTCTTTTTCCAGCCACACAAAAGAAAAAAAAGGCAAACAGCCTTTGCCACTACAGCAGGCTAGCAAGTTGCCTCAGTCGCAGGTGGGTGACTCTGCTGTGAACATTTGTACCTTGGACTACTCCTCTTTTACCCTGGAACCGTCCAGAACCCTGTGGTATAGCACCTATAGCCACTATGGCCTGGGAGTTGGTCTTCTGCTGCTGTTGGTGTCCTCTCAGTGGACAAGGGAGACCCACTCTTGTTGGTCCTGGGAGAACAAACAGAGAAGGTTTCCCTGTTACGTCAGAATGCTGTTCCCATCCCTGTGGAAGCTGCTGCTGCCATTTATATCATGGTTGGCCCTGTTTGCATGTTGAATAGAAACCAATAACCAAGCATTTATCTACTCCTCCTCCAGTTTTTTTTCTTTTTGATAGGAGTAGATTATTTGGTCTGGCTTAGGGTTTAATTCAGACGTTTGAACTTTCTTGTAAAGCAGTTTCTGGTAAAATAAAGAGTGATTCCCATTCAGATTCAGAATCTTGAATCTCTTCAGGAAAAGTGAACAATGCAGGGATGGATACAGTTTTTCCCCCTCAATTTTGTGATGCAGATTCTGAGGAGAGCTCAGTTTTTGATTCTCCCTAAGGAGGAGGTTGTCTTTCGTTGAGACTGTTGCTAGAATGTGCCAGTGTTTTCAGTCCCCCAGAAAATACTGTGAGTTGTTACAGAAAGATTACTCCTGTCTTGTTTTCTTTAGAGGATGTATGCATTACTGCCTGCAATTTTCCTGATGGCCACCTGCCCCTAAAATGGCATGATGGGATGTATAAAGGTCCTCAGTCTTAAATTTGTGTACTCAATTCCCAGATCTGACCAGCAGCTATAGCTTTAGTTGATCCTACTGCTGTTAAGCACTTATAAAGATGGCAGGACTAGAATTAACTAAGAATGGGAAAGTTTATTGATAGGTATTGAGGGACAAATGTATAATTCTGCAACATTGATTTTCAAACTTCAAGAGATGTTACCCTCTTACACTTGTTCATGAAATTATTAATGAGGTCCAAAGGAAAAGGGACAGTGGTTGGTTTAAACCACTATTAAATGACATGATTTTAACTGCAACAGAACAACCTTTTGAGGTGACTAAAAAGTGCTTTATTTAAATAGACTTTTTTTCTAGACCTCTATAAAAGAGGAACCACCTCTTTTTTTAGGATTTTTGGGGCATTACATTTGCATTTTCCCCAATAAATTTGGCAATCATTGCATAGGAGGTGAAACTTTATGTCAACGGTTACAGCATCCTGGAGTTTTCCACCTACTCTTAAGGTACCATCTTCTCAAGAGTTAATGTAAGAAGAAAGGGTGGTGGGTGCTGCAAAAAAAAAAGTTCATCAAGAAGCTTTGGACTTTGGTAATTTTGCAGTTTTTGTTGAAAGTCAGGACTTGCTCGATAAGGTCTCACACTGCTTGTATCTCACAACTTATATCTCACATATGTGATACTAATGGTACTGCTCATGTGTGATATGCTGCCCTCCTTTTAAGCCATTTGAAATCTACATTATGCGAGTAAACAGTTTGTATTAATTCCTGAGGACATTAGTCAATTTTGCTCTGTACTTCTGCGATCCTTTGGGATGTTCATTTCTCTGTTTTGCTTCTTTCTTCACAAAACTCTAGTAGACTTTAATGTCATTTGAAACTTTGTTTCTTTTCTCAGGCTATCCATTTTAGACTATATTCTTCATTTACTTTTAAATTTAACAAAACTGTACCATACTTGAAAATTAACTTGCAGTACTCACTCTAAATGGCTGACAAGAAAGCAGATTTCTGTATTAATTCTTCACTAGAAAATTTATTCATTCACTAATTACCCAATGAATCCATTTTGGGGTACAGGATAGCCAAAGCCTCTTGTGGCACTTAGATTAACTGCCCTGGCTTGCACCTACCAAGACACAAAGTTAACACATGACAGAATTATGACATACAGATAAACTATTTCCTTCCTTCTCCCTCCTATGGATAACATGAAGGATCCTAATTCTTTAAACTTTTCTAATTGTATTTTTGCTAAAAACATTTAGCTTTAGTAGGACTCTTTATCAAAGCACTTTATGTTGAGTAATTTCAGTGAATCAATAAAGTGAAATGCAGAATAACTTAAAGGTTACTTAAAAATACAGTAAACTCTCAGTTAACTGGCACCCATGGGGATTGGTAGATGCTGGATAACTATAGTTTCTGGTTGCTTGCTTTCTGGATAAATGAGAGTTTACTGTATCGAATGCCAGAGGTTAGTTTATAGATGGCTGTCTAAATTCAAAGTCTGAGATGTTATAAAAAAGTATTTAAAGTGGCTTATGAAGGTGATGTAGATAGATAAAGCATTATACAGCTCGGTGACCAGAGTTTAACTAGCAGCTGTAGTCCTTGATGCAGGAGGGAGGATGGTCAAGATAATACGGATCTATATTGCAAAGTCGAATGTTTAGCTTGTTGAACAGCTAAACATCGAAACCTTAAAATCGCGAACGGCCAATACAGCAAATTTTTTCTTTGGGGGAAAAAATTTGCTTGGCCGTCGGAAACTTACACAAACCTTAACTTCACCCATCACACCCCCCATGTGGGGAGGGGCTGTGTCTCCCCCACCATCCTAACTAAATATATTAGCTCCAAGATTGCTGTACATTCATAAAAGGGCAACTTCCTGATAATGGCCAAGCAAATTTTTTCCTGAGAAAAAATTCACAGAAGTGTCTGTTTGTGGTTTTACGCTTTCGCTGTCGACATTTAGGTGTTCGACAAGCTAAGTGTTCGCTCACCTAATATAGACCCGATAATACTGTGGTGGGGGGTGTCTTTTGCTTGGTTCACATATCTGTTCTCATGACATGGTCTGTGCTGAATAGCAAAGGCATGTCATGATGCAAGATTTGTGTAGGGAGCATGCCATGCTTAAGCAGGCAAGATGACATAACACTTGTATCTCTGCAAAGGCCACCTAATGCCACCATCAGGGGTGTGGATTTAGGGAAATAATTAAATGATGTTGCTGGGAGTTTTGGCAAGTGCACAAGGCATCCTGGATGACAGCTTCACTCAGGCAGTAGTACCTCATTGAAGGGAGGCTTGTTGGTTAGCCAGCACTGAAATGTGAAAAAAAAAGCATTACAATGGACAGATTTCAGTTTCAATTAACTTAAAGCATTGGAAATCAATGAAAAAAAAAAAATACTCAAACCAAAACATAAATTATGTAAAAGGGGTTAATGTAATACTTTTAAGAATAATATGGCAAGCCGCAAGTTTTTTAGACTTTTTTAAAACTGCAATTTTTTAGGAAAATCTAACAAAAAAATTCAAATGAACAGCATAAGATTTAAACATAGTCTAAAGAAATAAAAAAGTTCCTAGCAGGGAGAAATCTGATCTCAGAAACTGAAACGGGTAGTCATAAGTGCAAAAAAAGTGTTAGAATAGCTAAGATAATGTAGTTATATCATCTGTCACCTCACTTATAGTTAAGGGTATAGCATTCAGATTCATGGAAGTTATAATGCCTTTATCAGACCTGTCATTGTCCCCTTTGGCATGTATCATGACAGACACTTGCAACATTTGGAACAGTCACAAAGCTTTCTCACAGGAAACAAAACTCTCCAATGGTAAAACTAAATCACAAAAAACAAAATAAGTTGCAGTGGGATAACAAGTGCAGAGATTAATACCAAAAAGATAAGCATTTTTGGGTCTAATGCACACGGAACTTTATCTGATCAATTCAAATAAATGTATATGTAACGTGTGTGTGTGTGTGTGTGTGTGTGTGTGTGTGTGTGTGTGTGTGTGTGTGTGTGTGTGTGTGTGTGTGTGTGTGTGTGTGTGTGTGTGTGTTTTTATGTATAAAATTTAAACTAACTAATGTTGACTGACTTCAAACAATGTCCTACTAAATAATTCAAAAAAGTTCTGAAACTTAAAAAAATACAAACTAGTAAATATATCATGTGTATAAAGTTATAAAACATTTAATTGTTAAAATAGAAGGCAAACAAGACCCACACATTATTAAAATGCATAAAAATGTATACTATTAATGAAATTTACACATGGTGTGTGAATTTTGTAACTTAGCGGATCCCAAAATAAGAGTGCGTTTAATAGAAATAATGTCATTAATTTCTTGGGGGTTGGGATTTATTGAATAACTGACAATAGTATACTGACCAGTTGTCACCACTTTTGTTTTGTAAAACTTTCTCTAAAATAGAAACTTTTTAAAGTTGTTTCATTTTTCAGAATATATACTAAGAATGTTTGTGGTGTTGCCTTTGCTAATAGCATAGGTGTGCTGGTCTATCCAGTGTTTGCTCAGTTTTCCCGATATAAAAAGTAATGTAAAAGGTCGAGCAAGATGTACAGGAAACAACATATACCACACTCATAGTACTGCAATCATATTTTCCTCTCACACCTACAATCTTAGGATGGTCCCCAATAACAATACTAGCACTACAGTAAGTAAGTCTACACTGTGTGCAGGCTCCTCATTGCTTTATTCAGGATCTTAGCATTATAACCGAAAGTATTAGTCCTCTGAAAAAAATGTTTTTAAATTGGTAGCTTTCTTGTATACTTTAGGGATAACCACGAGTTTAGGTAATGCCCCTGTTAAAGTATCAAACACAGCTTGCCAATTTTTCTCTAAAACATACCTGATAAAATAACTCTCTTCTGCTATGTATCAGGATCGTAAATTTATTCCTTCCATTACTTATTGTAGTTTCCCTACTTTTAGACACAAAGGATGTTCTTCGTGTTTCACTGTTGCAGTCATCACACTTGTGTTATCTGCCTGCAGGTAGCCCTCAGTCGGCCCGAATACCAGAGACTTAGTATTTCTGCATCGGTTGCTGTTGCTCCAGGACTGACATCAGGGGTATAAAAAACAGGCGTCCGATGCCATTACACCAGTCTTTCTTGCCAAGGAGCCCAAAACGAAGCAGTTCGCACGAGTGCCGGTTGGCCGCTACCTGAGTTTTCATTTCCGAATTGAATCATCCTAAAGTCTTCTAAAACTAAGTACCCCGTTGGGGATCCTTTTTTCTTGCTCTAACCGATGTCAGAAAAGGTTAACAATAGTCTCGTCTGTGGAAAGCAAATATCACACCAAGATTTCCATTCTTACTGCATCACCTGTTTAGGCCCAGACCACGACGTACCTCACAGTCAGTTTTTTGCTTTGTTCAATGCCCGAACTCTTAGTCGTCGGGCTCTTTTTGTCGTTAAATACTTTAACTCTCGATCTCCGTATTCCAAAATGGCTCCTTTGAATAAGGGCAATCTGTTTGGCACCAAAGCAGAAGAGGTTCTAAAAAAGAAGGAAGAAAAAGCGAAGTCTATGCAGGCAGTCAAAGATTTCTTGCAAAGATTCAGTAGGCATTGCCCCTCGAAACATTGTTCCTTTCCAGCCCCCTCAAGGTCAGCTCAAACTAGAACAATGGGAAACAGACCACCCAGATTACAGTCTCAGGGTATGCAGAGATCTAAGCAATGGAGTACCTCCACTTCTAAAGCAGGGAGTGCTAAGCCACCCCCTTACAGAGTAAAACTTGCCCACCATGCAAGAAACTGGTCTTCCATCACCAAAGGCCGATGGGTCCTCAACATTGTATCCCAGGGTTACAGATTTTACTTCCACACACTGCCAACCCCAAGGGTTCCCAGACCTTCCTCCAAACCAGTGGGCAGAGGCACAAAACCAAGTTCATTCCCTGCTCTCCATAAGGGCAATTCAGCCTGTCCCTGCAGAACAGATAGGTCAAGGGTTTTATTCCAGACTTTTCCTGGTACCCAGGAAAGAGAGCACTTTGCGTCCAATCCTAGATCTTTCCATTCTTAACACCATCCTAGTGGTACCAAAATTCAAAATGCTCACCCTTCAGCAGCTTCTTCCTGTGCTGTCCAAAGATGCCTGGTTAGCCACCCTAGACCTAAAAGAAGCCTATCTGCACATCCCTATCAGGGACTCATGCATGAAATATCTACGTTTCAGGGCAGGATCTATGCATCATCAGTTCTCTGCACTTCCTTTGGCTTATCCACTGCTCCCAGAGTCATCACCAATTGCCTGGCTGCAGCCATTGTCTATTGCAGACCGAGAAAGATTCAAATATACCCGTACTTGGATGATTGCCTGATTCAGGCAGACAGTCAGGAAAAACTGTTGCAGCACCTGACATTTTGTAAAGAACGTTCTAACCTCCCTGGGGTGCACTATCAATAAAAATAAATCAAAACTAGTCCCCAGTCAAAAGATTGTATTCCTGGGAGCAAGCTTGGACACAGCATCCCAGATGGCATTCCTTACTCCAGAAAAACAAGCCTATCTAATGGGTTACTTCGCTCAAATGACCATCAGAACCCAGTTATCCACAAGGAAAAATCCTGCAGGCTCTAGGGTTCATGGCCTCTGCCATCCTACTAATTCCATATGCCAGACTGCATATGAGGAAACTTCAATGGTACTTAAGTCTTTGGTGCCAACATTCTCAGGACCTGGAAACCATCATGCCTAGTTAAGGACAGAATTTCTTTGGTGGGCAGCAGCATGCAACCACAACAAAGGGACTTCCCTTTACACAAACCCAAGCCGTCCAGACCCTAGCCACAGACACATCAGACTATGCCAGGGGGCCACATCTGGACGACAAGCGCATTCGGGGCCACTGGAGTCCAAGTCAAATTCATCTGCACATCAACCTAAAAGAGATGCTAGCTGTTCAGCATTCTCTGACAGCTTTCAAATCCCTGCTCTCACCAGGACCCCTGCTTATAAAAACAGACAACACCACAGTTATGTGGTACATCAACAAGCAGGGGAGAACCCACTCTGCAGGCTAGCCATGACCCTATGGAACGCGGACTTCGACAAGCATGTCTATCTGCAAGCTCAATTCCTGCCAGGCAAACAAAACTCTCTGGCAGAAGACTTAATCAGAAATCTCCTAGACCCACACTAGTGGCAATTAGACCCCAGCACTTTCAGCCTTCTAGCCCAGAAATGGGGGACCCGGAGGTGGACCTTTTTGCCTCCCCATACAATCACTAGCTCAGCAAATTCTGCACCAGGACACCTCACTGCAGGACCTGGAAAGTGGATGCTCTATCCTTCCAGTGGGTAAACCTCTATCTATGTATTTTCCCCCCGCCTCTTCTTTCAAGAATATTACTAGAGATAAAACAGGACAGACCAAGGGCAATCCTGATTGCCCCAGACTGGCCACGCCAGCACTGATACCCACTACTGCACAGCCCGTCACCGGTGCCACCATGACACCTACCCCCAGATCCCAACCCTCCTCACTCAGCAGGAGGGACAGATCTTGCATCCACAACTGCAAACCCAGAGCCTTGCAGCCTGGCTTATCCCTTGAATTCTCCCCCAGTGACCAGCCTAAGCAAGCAGGTGCTGGATGTCATTCTTGAAGCCCGAAGACCCAGTACAAGGAAATCCTATGCTGATAAGTAGAAAAGGTATTGTTCCTGGATTCACTATAAAGGAGCGGACACAGCACTGCCCTCCTTACCTCTAATCCTGGATTACCTAGCAGATCTACTCCACAGAGGCCTATCCTTCTCTTCCATTAAGATCCATGCCATCTCGGCTCACTGCAACACAGAGCCACCTCTCTTCTCTTACCCTCTCCTCAAACAGTTCCTGAGAGGGGTCAACAACTTAAGGCCACCAAGGAGAGCCCCCACCCCTGCTTGAGACCTTAACTTTGTACTGGAAAAGCTCACGCTACCCCCTTTGAGCCTGCAGCGTCAGCAGAGTTTAAAGTTCCTCTCTTGGAAAACAGCCTTGCTTCTGGCCATAACCTCAGCAAGAAGACTGTCTGAGCTACAAGCACTTATGGCTGTGGAACCCTTCATTATTTTTCATGCTGACAGGGTCTCCCTCAGGACTAACCCTACGTTTATGCCTAAAGTTGTGTCCAGTGTAGCTCTCATCCAATCTATCCATTTGCCAACCTTCTTCCCTAATCTTCAAAATAAAGGGGAAAGGATCCTGCACTCTTTGGACATGCACAGACAACTCGGATTCTACCTTGATAGGACAAAGCCCTTCAGGACATCTGACCAGTTACTAGTCAGTTTTGCACCAGGGGCAGATGGCAAGGCTATATCAAAAAATTTCCAAATGGATATCACACTGTATCCATTTCTGTTACAAACACCATGGGAAACCAACCCCTCAGGGGGTCAGAACGCACTCCACCAGGGCAACTTCTTCTTCTACAGCATTCCTCAGGGGAGTCCCTACCAGGGACATTCTGGAAGCTGCTACCTGGAGATCTGTTCACACCTTCACCAAGCATTACCACCTGCCTATCTTTTCCAAATCTAGGGTGGGTTTTGCAACAGCAGTCCTGCAGGGCATACTTGCCAGCCCTGATTCTTCTTGACTGCCTTCACCCTTTTTTCAGCTTTGGGAATCTACCCAAGTGTGATGACTGAAACAATGAAACATGAAGAGCATAGTACAGTTGAGTACACTTACCATAAATGTAGATGTTTGAGTGTATTCACTGTTGCAGTCCTGGTTTCCCACCCTCCAGCCCTTTTGTCTCTCTCTCTCTCTATTGGTATTTACTTTTTACTGTGGTGTTTTTCACACCATAACTTAGCTCCCTGTTTGGGGGCTCCTGACATTTGGGGCAAGAAAAACTGATGTAATGGAGTCAGATGCCTGTTTTTATACCCTTGACGACCTCTCGTCAGTCCTGGAGTGACAGCAACCGACTCAGAAATACTAAGTCTCTGGTATTCGGGCCGACTGAGGGCTACCTACAGGCAGATAACCCAAGTATGATGACTGCAACAGTGAATACACTCAAACATCTACATTTATGGTAAGTGTACACAACTGTACTTTTCCAGGAATCTTAGTACTGGCTTATATAAGCCACCTCTGTGTGTTTTAACATGGTCTACAGTATTATCTAGTAATTCCAAAGGGATGAAGTTTATATAACCATGGGATCACCCATTGCTAACATTTATAAAAAGAAATGCACGAAAACCAGATATAGTAGTCCATGAAAAGAAAAAAAAGTAGCATTAATCATTGAAATTGCTACACTCACTGACTACATTGTTTTATGTACAGACACACAATCTAAATACCAGGATTTGCAGGCAAAGGCGAGGGCCGTGTGGGAGGAGGATACCAAACAGTTCCAATAGCAGTAGGAGCAGCGGGTCCTATAAAAAAAGAATTTATAATCATATTCTGATATGTTACACTCCATACAAATTGCAGGAGGAGTCATTACTGGGCACATTGTGGGTGCTGCAAAGCGCACTTCTGGCTAACATCAAAGGTTGAAACAATAATAAGTTCATGAACTTTAATTATACTTTGGCTTAGGAATGGGGTCCATTCCCATCATGGTATTAGAAACCCAAAAGACATGGAAAAATTAAAAGTGAGGCAAGCACTTTATAAAATATTATTTTAAAGATGTCTGATTCATCTAAAAATGTATTATCTGAAATCAAATGGAGCAACCTCACCATTTGCCTTTTCACTGTTTTTCTTATTCCAACTCTGTTGGGCACTGGAGTAATATAAAAAATATTAAAAAATGTAGATTTCCTTAAAATATTAGAACTGAATCTTCCTTCAGCAATTTTTTTGTAATTAGAATATCAAAAAGAAAAAGGAAGCTTTCCAGTCTTATACTTCCAAAATGTGGTGATGGTGTTATAATTCGTAAAACACTGTGCTTCCTTCCACATACCTGTGAAAAGAATCAGAGAATCATCCAAATAATGAAAATATTTTAAACATATAATTTGTTATAATTGGATTGAAATACAAAATTTATATTACCACCACCATGAAATATTAGCAAATATTGGTGCAAAACTGCGCCTATCTACCAGTGATATTCATCTTTAAAGAAAAAAAAAATTTAGCAACACCCTGTCCATAAAAAAAAAAAAAAACTGAAGTATTATGGTTTCTTCCTGTGTACAACTGCTGTCAACTGTCCATATATGTAAAAAACATTCCATTCCTACACCATGAGGAATAACAGAAAATAATTCAACATAAATGCACAAGATTCCATTGCTTAAAAAAATGAAGTCCCTTTACATCAAATTACACTGACATGGATGACTTCAAATGTCCCCCCCAAAGGCAACTTGCAGTTTTGATTGACTTGCAACTATGGCAGTAATTCATATCTTCAAGTTTAGTTTTGAAGTCTAAAATGTCATGGTGTCAACTCCATAGCAAATATCTCACCACTTTTACCTGCTTTCTGTCTTAGATGGTTTAAATGCATTTACCTTGGTCACGTCAGAAGTTAAAAATGCAAGAATGTCCCATCTGAAAATGACCACTCTGTGGAAGTCGGCAGCTTGCTAGTTCAAAGTCCTCATGTCTAATAAGATAACAATCCGTAAATGCCCATGAAGAAATAAAGGTCTCATGAAAAAGTAAAAATGCAAAAAGCAGGCCGACTTCATTCAGGTGGTCAGTAGGTTCTGACAGTAGGTACTGAGATTAGGCAGCCAAGTAAATTCTTGAAAATCTATAAAGAATTAAGATAAAAATGCTGTTGTGATTTGCTCTAGCTCTCATCATGAGGATTTTGATCTCCTAATTTGTTTTGACATCTGATTTAATTTTAGACAAAATATTCATAATAAATGTAGTGCTGCAGAATGCAATGTGATCCAGATTATCCATCCAGTGTTAAGAAAATTGTGTTTAGATAATTTAAATAAAATTAGTTAGAGAGAGAACACAATAGCTAAAAAAAAAAAGGACTTCCAAGATGGCTGTGCACTGATCAACAGCTTAACTTCAGCTCTCCTAGTGTGAAAAAAGAAATTGAGAGAGAGAGAAGAGCCAGGAACTCTGCCACTTTAGTAAGTGTGTTGCTAGCTAGTAAGTACACTACCTGGATGCCAGCAAAGAAAAAACTGAGAGAGACTGAAAGAAAATGCACTAGAAAAGATGAAGAGTCCTACAGCTGTTTAGCAAAACGTTTAAATGTTGTACAAGACATGGCTTCCAGTATTCCAGAAGGGGGAAAAGTTAAATGTGCTCAGAGCTGATTAAGTTTTTATATAGACCTTCAGTGTTTTTATTTTAAATAACAAAAGGCTGGAAAATGCTTTAAACAAATATTCAGAGGAATTGATAAAATTGCAAAAATCAGAAGTAAAAATGAAGAAAAGGCTGGCTGAGTTTGAGACTGCTCAAAAAGAAATGTTTCATAAAATTGTAGAGTTAGAGGACAGATCACCCAGGGAAACCTGAGATTTTCTGTAGTACTGGAGAAATTGGAAAGAGCAGACTATTAATTCTATGAAGGCACAAATAAGCAACTGAACTGGTATTCCACAGCAGGACTTAATTGAAAGGGCACATTCTGTGTATGCTGCCATGAGGAAGCAGCCAAGACCTGTATTAGTAAAGATGCAATCATAACAGCAGAAAGAGTTGATCCTGACAAAACTTTGGTTAAAGGGCAAAGTGTTAAAAGTTAGAGTGTTTAGTGGAAAATGATTAATGTTAAGTTGTCAATCTCGCCTTCATTCTTGCTTGATGGGTTCGGAGCCGATCCTCGGCTCCGACGCACTTACTAAGCTCGAAATTCTTTTACCAGCCCAGGGCCCCCCCCCATATCCCATGATGCAAAGTAAGTACCTCCCAGATGCTAGTTTGCAGCTTAGGAGTCCTCCAGTGATTTGCTACTTAGCTATTTTAGCCTTTTTAGTCAGACTTTCTCCCATCCCATCCCCCTGTTAGGGTGTGTGTGTGTGTTTTTAGTATACCTTTTTGGTATATTTAAGAAGTCTTCTCAGCTTTAAAAAGGTGTGTCGTGCTGTCCAGAAAAAAATGTCTCTGACAGGCACGCTTCTTCTTACCTATATGGCTCTGGCCTCTTCCACTGCAGGACTCCTGTGCTATTTGTCATTCTTCAGCCAGAGAGTCCTGTGAGGAGAAGAAGAATTCGAATGAGGGGTTTCTTGCCCGGAGGCCGGAGGCTCCGGCTAAGAGTCTCAAGACATCTGTTCAAGTCTGTCCAGGCAAGTGTCCAAGTCTGTGCCTCGCCTGCGGCCTCGGCTGCGCCAGCGGGTCGTGAGGCGAGATCGGCTCCGGCTGCCGGCTTCACCACCAACTAAGCCTTGCCTATTCTAGCTCGACCCCGCCCTGTTCTACCGACCAGGTCCGATCGGATTGGATTATCCACTCGGCTCGATGTCATCGAGCATCGGCGGCGAGACTCCGACACACGCGGCGTATTACTTTTGTGGCTGAGTCGGCTCATCGAGCTCCCGGTGTCGAGCTACCTGTCGGCTCCGTTGCTTCCCCGGCTCCGAGTTCATCAGTTCCGATGGCGGTTCCGAAAAGAGTCCGAGAAGGTCGGTCTGGAGCCTTCACTTCTACTCGGGGCTCGACTACCCTCCTCTCGGGAGCGGAGCCATGGGCGTCTGCGTGGATTCCAGGCTTTGTGAATGATTGATTAAGAGTGGTCAGTTGATTACTAAAGTTGAGCTGGTCCGCCCCAACAGACCCTCGTCTCAACAAACACTGTTGATAGAAGACCCTCCACACCCGTTGGAACTAGCTTCAGTCCTTTGAGTCTACTTGAGTTGCTACGGCTGAAAGGACAGATACTTCTGTTGTTCCAGCACAGACTCTACCTTCTCTTCCTTCAGCCTTCCCTCCTCTTCGGTGGCGGCTTACCATCCTACTCCTCCTCGGATGCCCAGCGCCAGGCCCTTGTCGACCCGGGGTCTTCGGCTTGGAGCCTCCGAGTGGAGAGCTCCTTGGGCCCATCTGCTTGGTGAGACTCCGACTCGTGTGGTCCTGTTCCCCTCTCTTGAACCCAGGGTCTCTGGGTCTTCCTGGGAGAGGGCATTGGTGATGTGGCCTAAGTGGGCTGGCCACTGGTATGTGCCAACAGTCTTCCCCCTTAACTCCTCCCTCTGCTGCCTGCACTTTCCCATCTCTGTCACTTCTCTTGCTACAAGACTCAGATCTCCTCCGCCTCGGTGGGAATATCCCTTCGATCCTCCCTCTTCGAGGATCTCCCTGATGTTTCCCAGAAAGAGGACTTGTAGAGGACTTGTGGAAAGTAGTCTGACTCTTTGAGTCTCAGACTTCGAATACTGAAGATTCAGTGAGTGTCTTATCCCCTCTACCTTGAACAGATCAACAGAGGGGATCCCTCCTTAAATGTCTCGGCCTCCCCACTCTAGACATCCTTAAACAGAGTCAGGCCGGCACCTCCACGTTTGGGTGATGGCCCTCCACCTCCTGTCGCCTTCGGGTCTTTATGGTAGCTCTCCTGGGAAAGGCGTGGCCTGCTCCCCCTTATGCAGAAAATTTATTACTGCCCCTTCAAAATTTGACTCTGCCCTGATGAGCCATTCCTGGCAGTGGGTTCCCCACCATGAAGGAAGGGTGGTGATGCCCACCGAAGAAAGACACAGATCGCCTTCCGTGCCCCATGGCCTCTAATAGGACTAACCCGGATGCTTCTTCTCCAGCCATCTGATGTTTTCCTCTGCGACCTTTTGCCTTAGCGACCTCACCAGTCTTCCAAAGCGGGATAGACTTAAGTTTATCTGAAGATTAGCTGGAGTGATTCTAGCTGCAGGAGCTCATGCAGGACTCAGGAAAAAATTGCTCTTCCCCAGCTATTCTGTTGGGCTTCATGCAAACTCCTCCATAAACAAAGGGCCTGCTTCTGATGGAAGCGAGGGCCATGGGGTGTGGCCCTTAGCTAGGACAGGCATAACCTGCATGCGGCTATGTGACTTTGCAGCTCCCTTTAAGGTATTCAGTTCTCCTTTGTCGGGTCAGCTTTGCCCTCTGATCAAGTGAAATTCCTTTGACCGGGTGTGAGCAGGGCTCGACTTTTCTGTTCTGCGTTTGGTCCGTTTTCCACCGGGAGACCTCTTTCCACCAAAGGACAGAAAGGTGGCAAAATGTGTTCCCAGGGGAGTCAGGTTTTCCGCAGTTCCGTGGTCAGTTTCAGAGGTCCAAGGAGGGGTAACAACAACACGGCCCGCTCTAAGGGAGAGGGGGAGCAGATAAGGAAACAGAGCCTCTCTAGAGCCACCTTCAGTAAGGCCTGAGATGTTCCCACTGATCCATCACTTGGAGGCAGTCGCATGTTGGAATCACATCGAGAAGCCCAAGCCCTCATCCTCACTCAAGACACCCAGGCTATCGATCCATGGGGTCTCAACAAAATTCAAAATTCTCGATCTTTCTATCCTCAAATTCCTTCCTCCCCTACCACAAGATGGTCCCCGGTATCCAGAAGTCTTAAAACTCTAGAAAAAGGCCATTTCCCCAAAAAGCAGAGTCATCAGAAGCCTGGAATCTACAAGCCAAGGTTCTTTTGGTCCCCAAAAGGTTCTTTTGGTCAGACCAATATTGGATCTCAGACTGAATAAGTCTGTGAGAAGGACAAATTCGAATGGTGAGGAAGACAAGAGTTCTGCCTTCTTCTTCAAGGACAGGAGGATTCTTCCAATGGATCTTCAGGATAAAATACTAGATCTCTTGATGAACAGACAGACCAGGAGATTTCTCCGCTTTAAACAGGGTCCAGCTGGCTTCAGTTCAGACCAGTCCCTTTGGTCTCACTAGCGCTTAGAGTGTTCACCAAATGCATGGCAGTGGTCAGATAATCAGTGGGGCGTCAAAGTTCAGCTCAGGTCGTGTCAAACTGACTGGCTCCCCAGCCCATCTGTCTCACCAACATTCATCAGATTACTAACAATAAAAGCTTTGTACTCTTTGGGCATCTCGATAAACCCTTAAAGTCATTTTTATCGCACTGCTTGATCCTATTTATTTCCTACAACAGAAAGCTTAAACAAAGCTAGGATGTCAGCTACCCTTACAGATCAAAAGGTTTCAGACATTCAAAGAGTCAGTTTCAGACTTCTAGCCAACAAGAAGTACAGGCCAGAATGGTTCTAAAGGTATACATAGGCCTCATGGCTGCGGCCATTACTCTTCTTCCCTGGCTGCATTTCACCGTAAGCAGCTTTTCAGCTGCTTGCTGTTCACACAGTGGTCATTACCAACAACTTCCAATCGTCACCAGATTCTGGTGACACAGGCTACAAAGATCATCTTGCTTCCTGGATCACATCTCCCAGGGTTCACAACAGGATTGCACAGCCCCCCCATCCCGGTACATTGTACACCACGGATGCCTCCTGATCGAGTGGGGGGTGTGCTTCAGGGGTGGGGCATGTCATGACAGGCAGCCCGTCATGGGACCACCTGCACGCTCCCATCCTGGAGCACTGTCTGTAGCTTTTAAGGCAGCCCTCAACGACAACGCCAGCGCCTTGACAATTCTCCCGTGACAAGCAAAGGGCACTGTAGTTTGATATATGTCTGTACAGGCGAACCAAGTCTACATGAAGTCGAGAAACATTTCAGACTATGGCAATGCCAGATCTCCTCTCATGGTTTGAATTATGCTTGCCTTATCCCTGGGAAAACCAACGTGGCATTTACTGAGGCAGAGAGCTATTCATGTGCCTCACATCTGGTCTCTCAGCAAAGTATAGCGGAAGAGCTATCTCTAAATGGGTAGTCATGTGGGCGATCTTTGCTTACATCCCAAACAGCAAATGCCCAGACTTCTTCTCTTCCTTCTTCCTCTCTCTCATCCCTCAGAGGCAGCCATCCCCCCCCCAGGGCCTTTCTTTAGCCTAATTCCATTCCCTCCATTTCCTTCCTCCCTCAAGTTATTTGGCTTTGAACCCTCGTGAGACCCAATTGATTCTCATTGCCCCTTACTGGCCTCGACAAGCTTAGTCCCGTTCACCCATACGTCTCAGCACTAGTGCAACATTAACGCTCTGGACCACAGCCAGATCTTCTCCACACACTTCTCCGGTCAGCTGCACCCGGTCTATCCCTTCCACCTCGCTTGCCATATGCTCTTTTAAAATCCTTCCTTAGCCTCCATTGTTTTGAACAAGTGCTCAGTTAAGTTGTCATAATCAACTTCTTCAAAATTTCTTACCAGGAGGGTTTATGCAACAAGTAAACCCACTTCCTATTGGGCTACAGCTCAGAGTATTGATCCTTCCACTTTTCTTTCAGGCTTCCCTGGACTTCTTAGCAGTTATTTTGGCTGCTATCTCCTCTTTTTACACAGTCAGCCATAATTGGCTATTATGTCGAACTTTCTCTTCGAGTCATGAATCACAATAATATGTCCATAGGCTCCTCAGTTCAGGAATCCTCCTCCTTCCTGATAAATAAAATTTCGAAATCCCAGGCCTGATTCTTGATCTTCGAGCCAGCTGCTTTGGTTCCCTTCTTCCCCCTTCGAATAGCTGTTTTTGTCCCACCATTTTCTTGGCTCTGGCTATTATACCCCCCTATTACATGACCCAGGGTTCGTCTGAACTATTTGTAATTTGTCCTTTCGACAGAAGGTACAGAGTCACAAAGAATTTGAATCAATGAGGATTCTTCCGACCTTTTCCCAAACTAAAATATGTTTCAATCAATGAATCAATTCATTGATCAGCTGTATTTTCCCAAAACTACATTATACATGAGCGGGCAAAAACATTATCTAATCATATCAGTCAACTCAGATATTAGGATTACAGAAAAAAAAATTTTCCTTGTTGAGTAACTTTTTGTTTCTATCACGGATAATAGTCAAGGCCTTCCATGTTCCAAAGTGACCTTTCTCTGAAATTTTTCTTGGTCATCTCTGAACATGTGCTCAAAACCCTAAACATTCTTGCTCAAAACCTAAAAAGCATTATCTTGGGCCCAGACTCCACTTCTACATTCTTTCAGTGCCACTTCAACATTTCATAGGGACAGAGCCACTTTTCTTGGGCCCTCCTCAAGACTTTTCCACTACAAATTGGACTTGGCACTCCAGGACAGAGCCAGTTTGGCTCACTTCCACTCGAAGAGTCTGTTCATTCCAGCACCAGGATAGAGGTGAGATAGACGATTCATCACATCAAAATGAGCGAGATACCTAGCAACTGGCTCCTCCATGTTAGTTGTCTTCTCTATATTGGTGTCTTCTCTGCGCCTTCTTTCCTGGACCCTCCTCACTGCCAGGCCTGGACAGACCTTTCTATAAAAGAATTATGCTGAGACCATTCAGACCTGGTCCTTCTTCTCTCCTGCAGAGTTTCTTCTTCCGGAAGAGTGTTTTATTGCCAGTGCTATTGCCCTTTGTCATCAAAGCGAGATGCATCATCTTGCAACGCATCATCATGGGATATGGGCTGCCTCGATCTGGTAAAGTGAAAGTCGAGCTTAGTAGAGGAGGTGAACCGGAAATCAGCTCCGAACCCAGAAACAAGGAAGAGGGCGGAAGAAGGGAACGTTATGGGAACGTTATGGTAGGTACATAACTTCTTATTCACTCTACACAAGGCAGAATAGAAACATATTTATCTGAAGTTATTGTTTTCATTTGATCTTCAACCTGTGGGAATACGGATCCGGTACAGATATGACTTGGCCGCATTCTCCAGCATCTGATCTAAGCTCTTCCCCTACACATAATACCCCTATCTCCCTCCTCCCCCAGATCTCGTTTATCATGCGTTCAGATAGCATCATGATCGGTTAGCTCCAAGTTTCCTTTGGTAAGTGAAAGTTTCTTCTGGGCTTTTTTCTTCTCTTTTTTTTTCCTCTCTCTTATCTTTCTTCCTAGTTCTATACCTACCTGTGTACTTTTGGGCTCAGGCGTCTGTTCGTTTTACAAAAAAAAAACAAAACAAAAAAAACTCGCTCTTACTTTACTGTGTGTGTGTGTGTGTGTGTGTGTGTGTGTGTGTGTGTGTGTGTGTGTGTGTGTGTGTGTGTGTGTGTGTGTTTTGAGCTTTCCTTCTGCCATTGCTGAAACCCCTAAGCCTGGCTGTAGGAAGTGCACTAAGTGTGGACATAAGCTACCCCCTTCTGATGGCCACACTGTGTGTTGTATGTCTGGGCGTTCAGCACCTGGACACCTTCTGTTCAATCTGCGTGGGCTTCAACACCCGTGCATTGATCGACAGGAGGAACAAACTTTTATTTTGAAAGGCCTCCTTCCCCAATCTTCTTCTGAGGCCTCTGCTTCATCTTCCTCCACCCCGGCCTCTGGGACTCAACCTCCCACCAAGAAGGCTGGGAACTGGGACAGTATCCCCACAAGGAGTGGGAAATGCCCAGAAAGTGGTCTCCCAACCATGCTTCTTTGGCCAAGCCCCTGGCCAAATCCCACCCGGATCCTAGCCAGAGTACCCCTCTGCTACGGTCACTTCATTTCTTGCTGGAGGTCTCTGGGGTTCAATCCCCTTTCTCGGCCTCTCCCCGGCACCACTCCAAGCCTGTATCTGTAGCTTCCTCCATCGGTCCACCCATAGTCTTTCTGAAGCCGAGGTGGATAGGATGATGCAGAGATTCATCCAGGCCAAGATCCAGATGGGAGTCTTTCCTGCCCTCTGCCCCTCTGTGGCTGGGAGCGTGCAGTCTGTCTTTCTTCCCATTGCTCCTTCTCCGATCCAACCCCCGGCTTTGGAATCTTTGTGTCTGAGGTTTCCCGGCATTGAGGGGTCTGCACTGGTGGTCCCAGGTAGCTCTATGCCGAACATTGCCCTGAGTGGTTTGGCTCTGGCTGGTTCAGAGCCATCCATCTCTAGGAGCCGTAGTCTCTGCATCTGATCAGAGGGGTTGGCATCGAAGTCTAGATTTTCTGAGTGGGTCCTTCCACTCGGAGTCTCGAAGCCTGGAGACTTGGATCTGGCTCCCTCGTCGACACAGAGGGTGACTGATCTGGTACTACTCCCAGCTTTGGTGATTCGTTCTCCCTCTGCTTTTGATGTAGTGGAGAGGATTCTCTTGGCCCCTTCAAGACCTTTGATGTTATCTTCCTCGGAGTCCATCCTGGCTCCCTCTATTTTTGCTCTGGCATCTGCCATCCTGCCCCCTCAGGGACAGCCTGTTGCTACTCCGCCCTAGGGTGGTTCCTCCGGGAATGGCCTGAAGTTTGAGTCCTCCCCAGATACCCCCCTGAGGAGCTCCCTCGGAAACGTACATGCAAAAGGAGGCACTTGGACTCCTCACTGGAGTTCCTCACAGAAGACACTGACTTTTAGGAAGGGGAAGGTTCCCCCCGATCACCTCCAGATGTCTCCTTTGGAGACATCATGGGAATCCTACACCAGCATGGGGGATGGTCTGCCCAAAGGCCCAACCCGGATGAGTCTGTGTTCCTGGAGGCATTTGGCACAGGACCCTCTACCTCCTGGGTATAACCTCCCACTGATCCACCTGTGGACTTAATTTCATCCAGGACATGGAAGGTACCGGACATGGTGGAGTCCATTCCTAAGCACCCTGACAAAATTCTAAGCACCCCATTGGCAGGCATCACTGGTCTAAGGGCACCCCAATTGATGCCATGGTGGTTGTGGCAGCCACCAAGAAAGAACTTGCTCAGGAGAGCTCTACGGTCCATCCACCAGACTGAGTCCCGGGCCATGGACTGTTTCAGGAAGTGAGCTTGCGCTTCAGCCACATTTGCCTTGCGTGCGCTGAACTATATGGCACTTGTCATCAGACTACACCGGGACCTTGTCAAAGAGGTTGTTGAGTCTGCCTTGGGGTCCATTTCGGCAGAGGCGAAGGTGTTCTCCTCCTGTATGGCCACCCTGACTTCTTCATCCAACACTTCCATGAGGCTCCAGTCACACTCTACTGAAGGTGCCTCTAGGGCGGCCAGAACAGGCATCGCCTTCTGGTGTCACACTTGGCTCCAGCTTTGTGCATTCTTGGTGCCCTTCAAGGCGTCGTTTACTAATGCCCCTTATGATTGCACACTCTTTGATAAGACTATTTGAAACCCTCTAGTCCAGAGTGAGAAAGACTGGAAGACCTTGTCTGCCATTTGGAATTGCTTCTGTACCCCGAAATGATCCTTATCCCGGAATCAGTATGTGGTGAAGATGATGTGGTTCTGAAATTCTAAAGGCCTTTCCCAAGATGCTCAGGACTCTCCTACCCCCCCCCCCCGGAGGCAGAGGGGGATACAGTAGATGCTGTACTCATGGCAGAGGGAGTTTAAGGAACCAAGGGTCTCAGGATTCTTTCCTGGACAGACCCTCACAGCAACCCTGAAGGGTTGCCCGACTGCTTGTCTCTGGAGGATGTCTCTCTCTGCACCCAATAGCGTGGGAGTCAATCACAGACTATCATTGGTTGTTGCAGAATATATCCAGAGGATATTCAATCCCCTTCCTTCATCCCCAGTCCCTCTCAAACACCTCCCGGACGTCCCACCTGTGCAACGAGAGGAGGCAGCAGTAGAAATTTCTAAGCTGCTTGAAAAGCGAGTTATCCAGCCTGTCCCGCAAGACCAATCTGGATCAGGCATTTATTCCAGGTTCTTTTTGGTGACAAAGAAAACGGGGGACATAAGACCCATCCTGGATCTTTCAACATTAACCTGTCAGTTGCCAAGCTCAAATTCCAGATGGTCACTCTCCAATCTATTCTGCCCTTTCTGCAGATAAATGACTGGATGTGTTCGGTGGACCTCCAAGACGTATACTTTCACATTGAGACAGGCGCTCTCAGAGGTTCCTCCAGTTCTGGCTGGGAGTCGATCATTATCAGTTCAGAGCACTCCCCTTTGGTCTCACCACTACCCCTAGGGTGTTCACCAAAGTGATGGCAGTGGTGGCTGCTCACCTAAGGCTGCAACGGTGCCAGATCTTTCCCTACCTGGACAATTTGATTTTTTCCACTCCCTCCAGGCATACACTCTGTCAAGCCAGGGATCTTCTTATCAAGACCACCCACCAGCTAGGCATAATCATAATACTCAGCAAGTCCCAACTGGACCCAGTACATGTTCTCGACTTCACTGGGGCTCGATTAGATACCACTCAAAGCAAGGTGTTTCTAACTCCAGACAGACTTCAATCCCTCCAACATCATGTTTTGTGCATTGTTCAGACCCAGTATCTTTCTGTGGAGTCAGTTCTTTGGGCGTTGGGGTCCATGGTGGTGAAAATCACCCTGATCCCTGCAGCTCATCTTTATATGAGGGTCTTTCAATAGACTCTGGCTGTTCAGTGGTCATTGCTAGACCTGCTCTTATCTCATCCGGTTCAGTTATCCTGGGCTTGCAGGGATTCGCTTCTATTCCCGGATCATCTTCTGGGTCATCTGTTCATCCTTCCTGCCCTAGTGATCATGGTGACCATGGACGCCTCCCTGCTCTGGTGGGTGGGGGGACATTGCATAGGAAGGACAGTCCAAGGCACATGGTTTTCCTTGGAGACCCATCTGCATATCAGCATCCTGGAAATGAGGGCGGTGCTGTTGACGTTGCAAACTTTCCATGCCCATCTTCCCCAAGGGATGATTGCCATACAGAAAGACAATGTCTGTACTCTGGTACATCAACAAACAGGGGGGAACCAGGTCATACCCCCTTTGTCGCCAAGCCATGAGATTGTGGGAGTGGCAGATCTCTGGCTGCTTTCTGGTGACAATGCACATTTTGGGGAGGTCCAACATTCTGAAGGACAGGTTCAGCAGATCTATTCTGATGCCTTGTGAGTGGTCCGTGAATCCTTAAGAAGCAGAACAGATCTCTCGAAAGTGGGGGTCAACCTTGCTGTGATCTATTCGCTTGTCCTTCCAACGTGAAGTGCAGCGAGTATTTCACTCTGATCCCTCCTCCCTCTGGGGGAGTCCCCCAGAGATGCTCTAGTTCATGCATGGACCTCCAGTCTACTATATGCTTATCCTCCACTTCCTCTAATTCTGAAATTAATTCAGAAAGCTCGGCGCCTGGTGAGCTTAATGATCCTCATTGCCCTCTTCTGGCTTTGCAAAGTTTGGTTCCCCTCTCTGTGGTCTCATGCAGTGTGTCTTCCTTGGACACTAGATCCGATTCCGGATCTGATCACCCATTCCTCAGGGATCCCTCACCCAGATTTAGTCTGTCTGTCTGAAGCTCACGGCTTGGCTGCTCCAGTTCGAGTGAAATTAGGACTCCTGGGCTGTCTTCTCCTGTTAAGAAGATCTTGGTAGTGGCTCACAAGTCTTCCACCAGGAAGGTTTATTCCAGTAAGTGGAAATTCTCTATATATGGGCCACTCAGCATGATCTGGACCTCTTTATGGCTCCAGTCCCTGCTATTTTGGAGTTTTTGGTGGATATCTTTAATTGTGGCGCTAGATTTTCTATGGTAAAGGTACAATTGGCAGCTATCTCCAATTTTCACATAGGAGAGAATTCTGCTTCTTTGGCTTCTTCCAAGTTTTGTAAAGCCTTTTTGAATGGTACCTTTTTACTCAGGCCTCCAGTTAAGGACCCAGCGCCCCCTTGGAATCTTACCCTAGTGCTACAGACTTTGGTTTCTTCTCCTTTTGAACCAGCAGCTACAGTGGACCTGCAATTTCTGTCTTGGAAGATGGCTTTTCTGGTCACCATTATTTCTGCCAAGTGAGTGAGTGAGATCCAGGCCTTATCTGACAAAGCCCCTTATATTGTGTTTCATAAAGACAGGGTTTCCTTAAGGATGAATCCTTTATTCCTTTTGAAATGTGGCATTAGAATCTAACATTAACCAGGTCATCAATTTATCTGTTTTCTTTCCGAACTTCCAGAATAAGGGAGAGTATAAATTGCATCTGCTTGGTGTTCATAGGCAACTGTGCTTCTATTTGCATAGAACAAAATCCTTTCGTAAGTCTGATCAGCTTTTTGTTTCCTTTTCTAAGCCTTTCTTTGGGAAACCTGTTTCTAAGGTAACTATTGCTCATTGGATCTCTCGGTCCATAGCGTTGGCCTATCGAGACAAAGGATTATCTCCACCAGGTCATGTAAGGGCACATTCTGTAAGGTCTGTAGCTACTTTGGCAACCTTTTGGTCTAGGGTTTCCTTAGATGACATTTACTCTGCAGCTACTTGGGTGTCATCGCATACGTTTATCTCTCATTACAAATTGGATCTCCTTTCCAGAGGCAGGGCATCTTTTGGCACTGCCGTGCTTCGGAACATCCTTCCATGAGGACCTCTCAGGGCTATTTGGTAGCTGGGACTCTGTCCCATAGGTTGAAAATCAAATGAAAACAACTTCAGATAAAAAAGTTATGTACTCACCATAATGTTCCATCGGAGTTGTTGCTTTTCATTTGTCTTCAACCATCCCTCCTGCCTTCCCCCTGCCTTATGTGGGCTGTGTCGTGGACCAGATGGAAAAGGCATAGCCCTTACTCTGGTGAGCCTTTGTCTTACTTTTTGTGTTATTGGGTGCTAATGCCAGAGTGTTAGGCATATGGTTAGGTGGGGGTACTACTGTCTGCAGCAAACTCGATCTGAGGTGAGGAGGGAGGACAGGGGTATTATGGGTAGGGGAGGAGCTTGGAGCCGATGTTGGAAAATGCGGCAGAGTCTGATCGTACCGGATCCATATTCCCACAAGTTCAAAAATGAACAACTCAGATGGAATGTTATGGTTAGTACGTGACTTTATTTCCGCAGTCAGGGAATATTGAAAGGCAAGTGTGTGAGATTCAAGCTGCTGTATCCAGCTGTCTTCAGGATTTTTTTTTCCCATTGGAGGGTCAAAGGCATTTTTTTAATGCAGAACAGGGTAAGGAGGAAGTACACAAGTTTGCTCGACAAAGAGAGACATCAAGCAAGAGACATCAATACTTCTCATTCTTCTGCTAATAAAGCTCTTAGAGGAACTTTGCCTGTGAAACCTTGTCCAGTGTTTGAAGGAAAATGCCTGGGAGAGAGAGAAAGCACAGGATTTCAGTAGAAGAAACTGGAGTATCTTGGAATTGAAACCGAGTATGGAGTTGGGAGATGTAGATGAAGAGAAAGAACACCATCAACACAGAAAGTGGTGAATAAAAGAGAAATTACCAAACATCATTCACATTTGTGAAATGTGGCCGTAAATGAAAAAGTAGAAAGAATGGATTTTGCTGACTAAAAACTTGTGTGGGATTGAAAGGCTTCTGCCCAATTCATGTCATTAGTGTTTGGAAGGACACTAAGGGGGAAGGGAAGAGGGTGGAAAAAGAACAGAAATTGTTTTGCAGTTGCCTAACAGTATTTCTGTAAATCTTTTCATGATATAAACATGTTATATAGTGAAGCATTTTCAGATATTGTATGTGATAAAGATATCATAGTAAATGGATACCTTCTTTTTTAGTTTTTAGAAATATAGGCACAACAGTGAAAAAAGAGGCTGGACAGAAGCACGTTTAATGGGCTGTAATGTTGAGTTATTGAGGTGGGGGATGGGGTGTAAAACGTACACGGATCATAGATGCTTTTTGTTTACTTTTGTATACGTGAATGTCTGGATTAAGACCCTTGGCTTAATTTAATAGGTTTTAAAGGGAAACCAGTAAATAAGAGAAAACTAAATGTAATGAACAGATTTCCTTTAGCAATAAATGTTCAGCATGAATTTAGAAGCCTGCATCTGAGGGCTACGTTTTTTCTTATGTTTCAATGGAGTCAAGCTGATAATAGGGCAATAAAAAGCTAGCACACTAATTTCTTTAGGGTGAAAAGTTAATGTTTTCTGAAAGCATACAAGTTGTTTTTCATGTCTGGGAGGGAAATAACTGTAAACAAGAAAATACATCAATTGGTGTAAGTAGGAGCACAGACAGCAACATGTGTCTTCGCATGGATAACCTTAACTTTAAGACAGATGATGCCTGTGTGTGCATCTGTATATTTGGAACAGTTCATATTGGTATGATTAAACTACATTACTTGAAGATGTACATAATTTTGTGTTTTTGTGTGTTTGTATTAGGTTAATATGTTATGGGGATGCTTTCATGGTGTGGAAGTTTTTGTTTGAGGGCTTTCATTAAAACACAAAGTCTTGTAGAATGTGACATAGGTTCAAATGGAGAAGGCAACTTTATAAAATATCCCAAAGGTTCAAAATAAGTGTGTGTTTTTTGTGTGTTTGTATTGGGTTAATATGTTATGGGGATGATTTCATGGTGTGGAAGTTTTTGTTTGAGGGCTTTCATTAAAACACAAAGTCTTGTAGAATGTGACATAGGTTCAAATGGAGAAGACAACTTTATAAAATATCCCAAAGGTTCAAAATAAGTGTGTGTGTGTGTGTGTGTGTGTGTGTATATATATATATATATATATATATATATATATATATGTATATATGTATATATATATATATATATATATATATATGTATATATGTGTGTCTGCATATATATTTATATATATATATATATATATATATATATATATATATATATATATATATATATATATATATATATATATATATGTATACATGTATGTGTGTGTGTGTGTGTATATGTATATATATATATATATATATATATATATATATGTATGTATATGTATATATATATGTATATATATATGTATGTATATATATATATATATATATATATATATATATATATATATGTATATATATATATGTATATATATGTATATATATATATATATATATATATATGTATATATATGTATATATATATATATATATATATATATATATATATGTCTACTATACATGTTTGAACTGTTAGAAAAGCCAAAACCCATATGGCAGAGACCATATGTTCGATTCCTAAAATTTCGAACATGTAAAATAAAATAAAACACACCTAAATTTTAGGTGCTAGCAGGGGGGCTATGCTCCCACAATCCCCATAACTTAAATATACCAACTCTGAGATCGCACTACAGTGCGGAAATAGAAGTCTTTCCATTCCACACGGTACGGAGATGCCGGTTCCACATGGTTGGCATTTCAAATGTCGATCATATGGTCTCGGCCATATGTTTTCGACATTGTCTGAAATGTTGACCATGTGTAGGGGACCTTATACATATACATATATATATATATATATATATATATATATATATATATATATATATCTATCCATCTATCTAGCTATCTATATAAAATAGGTGGGAATATCCTCAAGTCACAATGTTGACACTTTACTTTTGTCTTGGAATATGAATGGTCTTACAGATATAGACAAAAAGGAAGGAGTTCTGAATTATGTTAAGAAATATAAAGGGCAAATAGCAATGCTACACGAGACACATTTGGAAAGAAATGAACATGTAAATTTGATAAATGATTTCAGGATGGTTATTTGGCAGTGATGGGGACAAAGGAAGAGAGCAGTACTCATACTAATTGCTAGAGGAGGTCCAATAGTGGTAGAAGAGGAAAAAAAGATAATGGTAGATTTGTGGTAGTATGGGGCTACTGGCCAGAGGATGAGGATTATGCTGGCATGTATTTATATTCTACATTAAGCTGCTATTATGGAAAATAAATTAAGAAATTATCCAGTTTCAGCAGTGAATATTACTTATACTTGGGGGACTGGCATTTGATTAGCAACAGTCAAGATAGATCTGGTGTACCTAGAATGGAATATATAACAGGAGAGTAGATTTCTGAAGAAATTCCTGAATATTTATTGAAGACCTGAATTAAGTAGTAGGAACTCCTGAGAGAATTGTACATATTATTCCCCAAGGTACAATAACTGAGCTATATGTGCATTTAATTGAGCTTTGATACACATCCAATAACTATTTCAGATCATGCACCAATAATAATGAAGATAAAAATAAAGGGTGGTATCTGTTAAAAAAAGAGGAGAATTTAGGGAATTAGAAGAAATTCTTTGAGAGTTATTAGGGAAGATGGACACTTCTTCAGAAGTCAAAGCTAGTGTGTGGGATAAAATGAAAGTGGAGTTTAAGAATAGGTTAGAAATAAAAGAAAAAGGTATAGTTAAGAACTTACAAGAATTATTTAAAGGGGCTGACTAAGGTTAAAGTATTGCAGAATAAAGGGAATCTGTCAGAACAAGAGGTGGCACAATTGCAGAGTATTAAAGGGAAAATAAGGGAGTACCTGGATAATATGCATGAGTTTAGAAAGATTACTGTTAAACAACTGTGTTTGATAACTGCAGAGCACAAAAACTTTTAGCTCAATGACTTGGGCAATAGAAAGTAGAAAGGGTTGGTGCCAAACTTAAGGAGCCTATAATAAGAAAAATAACCAGAGATCCTGTAGAAATGAGGTGGTTTAGAATTACCTGATTTGTAGGGATATTTTAGAGCTACACAGTTAAGGCAATTGTATGTAAAACAAGCAGAAAACTAGAATTCAAAGTGGAAAGGGATGATGATGAAGCATGGGGAAATGAAAAGTAAGGACAGAGTGGGATTTTTGATGCAGATCCTTTAAAGGACAACAAAGGGATATTAAAGCAGATTGCTCAATCTGCTGTCTCTTTTAGTCCCCATTGTTTGATACAGCCACAAAAAATCATCATTGCAGTTTTAAAAAGTAATGCAGTCAACTGTTTTACCTCTCAGGCTTCGTACCTTTCCGTACTGTTTTACTTTCAGTTTGCAAAACAAGTTGAAAACCCCCTAGCTGGCTCTTAAATGATGATGTCACATCTGCCGGAGCTCTTGCTGTTTTTACCCAGACGTTTCCTCCCCCAAAGTGATGTAAGCTCTGCCTGATTTGCTTGCTCTTAGAAGAGCCAATGAACCTCCCAAATTGTGATGTCAGAGCTGCCTTGCCCAGCCCACTCTTAACCTAATAAAAGCAGGTATATGCTGTGTGGAACTCCTTTTCTGTGCAAGTGTACCCTGCCGACTGCATTTATCTGAGGGATTTGAGGAAAGTTTGCATTGCCTGCATCTTCTCCAGCTTTTTGTTACTTTGTTGATAAGGTAAGTCTTCCAAGTGAAAGCAAAATTTAATTCTACACAGAGCCCTTTAGTTCTATGCATTCCTAGTCCTGATATTTTGTGCTCCCGAGTTTTTCAGTGCACATTCTTAGAGTTTATGCTTTTTGTTTATGAGGGTGCCCCGTGCTTCACTATTGAATGCTGCTGCCGAGTTTCTTGCTTAGCTTATTTCTTTTGTATTTATTGCTGCTGCTGTTGGGTTATATTGATGGGCTGGTTATTTTTTACCACTGCTGCTCAGTTCTGTTTTGTGTCTAATGCTGGCGTCTTTAACTCACAAATTGGCATGTGTATGTATGTGTGCATGCTGCCTTCTGGTTTCCCACCTCCTATGCCGCTGGCTTTTTGCTGATTTGAAAGTAATACTGCCATTTTTTTTTTGTGCTGGTTACTCATCATCAAACTAAGCATTGTGTTTTTTTTTCTGCAAGTGTATTTTTTATCTAATATAGAGTGTGCTGCCCATTACATCAAAGCTGGAGTTCATGCATTCTGTTTGAGGGTGCCACGTGTTTCACTAGTGTACGCTGCTGCAGAGTTTCAAGAGTAGCCTAGTTCATTTGAACCTAATATCAATTTTCTGAAAAGCCATACTGATGTGACAAAGCACAGTGAGGAAATGCAGGCAAAAGTACAGTAACAGCTGCACAATTTTAAAAATGACCATGCATAGACATTAATTGCATCTTTTTACATAGGAAGCAGATGTCTGTTCACAATTAATAGAAAACACTACATAAGATCTCATGAAGTAAGAGAGGCTGTAATTTTCTTAAATTACCACTTAAAAAAAACATGCAACTGCTGTCATGCAAGTCCGTGAAATATATCTTTTTTATAGTCTATCATTTGTTAGCTATTTAACCACAGTGCAAGGAAAAAACTGGGAGTTTGGTTTGCAAAGAAGTGATTTTTTTTCCCCGGTGCTGTAGAACTTGGATCTAAATTTGACAGGTGGAGTGCAACAAAAAGTGTCCTACTGTAAGAAAGAAAAGGCTGTGAGAAGCAAACAGTACATTAGTTTGGTCACCTGCTGTGAGCCGTTAATCACATGCAGATAATGGGTCAAATTACCCTTAGTTCTCTGACAGCTAGGGAAGGTAGGTGTGAAGAGGGAGGGGACTTACCTTGAAGAACTAGATTTCTTTTGTCAAGCCTGAATTCAAGTTAGCATTTCTAAGAAGAAACTTCAGTAAAACACACTTTTCAGTTCTGTTCTGTGGCATTTGCACTGCTTGGGTTTGAAGTAATCATTGAAAAAGGATAAAATGTTAACCAAAACTAGATGTCTACAACACAGCAGTGAATGCCTGTAAATGAGTGCAGTGACAGGAGCTCTAGGGAAATAGTGGCAGATGTGATGCAATTTTTTTGAGACGAACAATGCATACTGGGATACATAGAGGCAGACTAAACTTTTGGAATTCCTTCAATATGCCTGACCCCATGTGGCCAGACTCAGAAATTACAAATAAAAATATCTAAAAACCTGTAAATAGTCCTGGAGTGGTGTTAAAATGTAGGAAACACATATATTAATACAGTTTATTTAAATTTTTATATAAATGTAAGTTTGCCTATGTCATAAGTTGTAAGAAAAATATCGCTAAATAAAATAATGGTTCTTGGGTAAGTACTAGACTACCTGCCCTTGTGGGCCATTTTAAGCCTCTCCAATTTCTCTTTTTGTGCTCGAAATTGCCTATTCCGTATGATTACAGACTGGCCTTACCCATCCCATGGATGATTATATATTATCCTGTATAAGAATAACTGAAATAATACCATAGATATTTGAGGGAACCGATGCAGTGTTTAAGAAATGTCTTTGTCCATTTAGTAGTACAGGGGCAGCCCTGGGGTAAATTTTCTGTTTCCCATCCATAGATCTAAGTTGGTCTTGAAATTGGACAGGGATGAACTTTGTTTTATGTGGATGGGGAGTCTGTTTCACAGCAGCAGTATCCTCTGTGAAATATACCTGTCACTGCAAGCTTCTATGTTAAATGATCAAATGACTAAAACATAAAACGTCAGTTTGAGAGAAAAAAATCAAACATTTCAGTCATTGAAGCCAAAATCGTTAAATCTCAATGCATCGAATCGCAATAGTTAGCCAAAAACTGTGATGTTACCATCTTGCATGTTACTTTTGGTATGTATAATACGATGGTAGTAAATATTTATATTCTAACTCAAATGCAGCTGTTGGCCAGTTATTGGAATTCGAAAAGTTGAGATTCAACAAAGTCTGCTTTTAGTGATTAAAATGTTCAATGGTTTTGTCTTAATGAGCTGACATTCGATTTAGTCATTTGATCATTTAACATGAACACCCCTGCAAACAATTTTGCTGATGTTACAAAAGAGGTTACATCCCTGGACCGAGTATTTCTAATGCCATTTGATCTGCTGATGTCCAGTAAATCCATCAGTAATGGGTTGAAGGATGCCTTTTATGCCAGACACTGGTCATCTTGTAGCAGTCTTATAGGATACAGTGTATAGTGTGATAGGGTTTTGAGTCGGTCCATGTAGGACATGTTTTAGGTCTTGTATCCTTTCAGTTAGGCATCTCTGTGGGCATTCCAGCTGTTGCATCTGTCTGGACAGATACATGTTATAGGGGGCATTATATTCAATGATTGGGCTAATGAGGGCTGAGTAAAGGAGGACAAGAACATCCCAAGGTATAGACACAATCCCTTTGTTTGTAAGCTGTGTAATGTAGAAAGGCTTTCTTACAATAAATGCATGTTGGTCAAAAGTAAGGTCACTGTCAATGTAAGTTCCTAAATCTTAAACAATGGGGTCAACTCTTAGGGAAGTGTTGTCAATGTGGTAGTTCCCCTGGGGTAGATGACGTCTAAAAGGATATAATTTTTTTTTGTCTTGGCAATTAGTTTCAGACCATGATTTTTGACAACAGTTATTTAAGACAAAAACTTTCTTGAGGATGGCTAGATCATTTAAGTATTCAATAACTGCTCCTAGCTTAATCATCTGCACAGTTAGTCAGCCAGAGCCATTTGGTATTGGTTTTTACTTCATAAAAGTATGTTCCAAACTGTAGAGGTCTCAGCACAGAACCCTGGGGGACTCCACTGGTGAATGGTCTTTGTGGAGGTAAATTCTCCTATTTTGAAAATCTGTGTCCTGTCTGTGAGACAGTTGTCAATACAGTGATTGACATAGGGGTTTAATGTTTGTAACTATGTTTGCTTGTTTAGATTTTTGTACTTTGCCTGAGTGGAGAATTGGACCAAAAGCTTTGGCCAGTTTGAGGTATGTGATGTGCACCATTTTGCTTTCCTTCTTTGCTTTTGTGATTTGTTTTCAAAAAAATCCACCAAGTATAGAAAGCATGACCTGCCCTTTGATGAATCCAAACCGAGACGGGTCTAGTGTTTGGAAAATCCCTATGTCCTGATTAAATTCCATTTTGTCTTCCCATGGCTTTGCACACTTGTCTAGCAGACCTGTGGGTCTCTAATTGCCTTGGTCTGTGATATGTCCTCCCTCATCCAAATGAATGACCGTAGCTGTTCTCCATACAGTTGATATAAAACGTGCATGGAGGTTAAGACTGAACAGTGTTGTTGGGGGTGTGGCTAAATCATGCTTCATTCTATTTAAGATGCATCCAGTGTCAGGACCTATAAATGCAGCATTTTTAGATTTTGATAGCACTTTTAGGACTTTGCCTTGGAGGTGAGCCAGTTTGAGGTGCATCTTGAGGGACAGACTGGTTAAAATTGGAGATAAATTTATCGGCCAGTAGGATGACTACATCTTCAGCCTTGGTGTAAGTAACATCGTTCACAATCGGCTCAGTGCATTGCTGCATTGTGCTTTTGAGATTATGAACATAACTAAAAATATCTTGTGATTGTCTTTGTCTTTGGCTTGGATAGCTGTTTTAGCCTCAACTTTGCTTTGGTGGATTTTATTAAGGTTCTGAGTTTGATTATGTCAGTAACAAGTGCTCTAATATTCTGGGAATTACTCTTCTTACTTTTGGTCAAAATTATTTTCCTTTTATAAAAGTTATACTCTGGCTCTACTATATGTGTTTTTTGTTTTTGGGGTTTAACATGCGCTTGTTCCTACAGGGTTACAGGTGTATCTGTTCAGCTATGTAGATTCTGGTATAGTGTGATGGCGTACATTTCTGCATATTCAAGGGAGTTAACTGGGTTTGGTGGTGATTTGAAGCATACCATTGTATTGCTTAGGAGTAGGTAGTTTGTCTTAAAAAAATTCTTAAGGTACTTTGTGTGGAAGGGAGCTCTGCTTTCAGTTTTATTGAGAAGGCAACTGCTTTATGGTCAGAACTAACAAGTGATAAAGATATGTGAAGGATGACGTAAGATGTTCTGGGAGGGCAGCTTCTGTTTTTGCCTTTTGTTGTGGAAGGTATGTATGGGTCATTTTTTTTCTGGCCAGCATCCCATCCCTTTCCTACCTGGACCTGCGACCAATCATCAGTCTGCTTCTGGATAGCCTGGGTCTGTTGGTCTCCAACCTGCTCCCTTAGCAGAACTTCTTGCCTCTTCCTCCCTCTTCACTGGCATCGCTGGAGCAGGAGATTTCAGAGAAGAGGAAGTGTAAGAGGAAATACCTTGACTCCTCAGAGGAATCTCTCATGGAGGATACAGATCTCGAGGAAGGAGAGGGGTACCCCAAGTCTGCATTTGATGATGCCTTATTTGCCAGTCTCTTGAAGCTACTTCTGCAACACAGAGGCTGGAGCACTGAAGCCCCCTCTCTGGAGGAGGTGGTATTTTTAGAGGCCTTTTTCATTGGCCCATCCACCCCTTGGGTGGTTCCCCCTTCAGATGCATTTATGCATCTAGTATCCCAGAGGGTGTGAAAGGCACCCCATGTGTGGTGAAGCTCATTCCCAAGAAGCCCAGTAAAATTACTGCACCTCCCAAGGACCGACCACATTAGAGTAAGGGTCTGGCCATTGATATGACTGTGGTGGAGGCTGCCACCAAGAAGGAGATCTCTGAAGGGAGTTGTTT
Source organism: Protopterus annectens (assembly GCF_019279795.1). Taxonomy (NCBI): domain Eukaryota; kingdom Metazoa; phylum Chordata; order Ceratodontiformes; family Protopteridae; genus Protopterus; species Protopterus annectens. The sequence continues at coordinate 278,973,974 of NC_056741.1, forward strand.
GGTCCATCCCCCAAATAGGGAGTATGTCACTTTGGACCATTTAGGGAAGCACTCATACCTCAGTTACGCTCATGTTAAGGGCACTTAACTAGCAGTCTTGACTAGACTCTAACATGACCTGGTGTCTAAAGTGTTGAGAAATGTTAAGATGCAGCAGTCTCCACAGATTCAAAAGATGCTGAGAATCTGTCTACCCTGCTATCTATCGCCAACGTCTTCATGAGGCTTATTTCCAGTGCAGCCGGTGGAGCTTCCCAAGTGGCTGGCTTTGACATTGCCATATGACGCCACATTTGGTTGCAATTATGCAGCTTTGTGGGTTGCTTCAAGGCGTCCTTTATTAATGCTCTAAACCTTGTCCCTTTCCACCCAGACAAGACAAGGGGAGGGCCCCCCATGGAAAAAGACTAAGGCAGTCCAGAAGATGCCAAATAGAACAGCCACAGAGATCGGGTGCTGCCAAAGAGCGCTCCCAACGCACAGAACAGCTGTGACTATGTGCTGCTACTCCTTCCCTCTTAGTCTTCCTGCCAGGGGCATGGGAGGATATCTCCTCCTTAAACCAGTGGAAAACCATTGCAAGGGATCAGTGGGTCCTCAGCAAGTACAGAAATTGGATACTATATCCAATTCAGGAAAATATCCCCCTTCTTGGGCATACTAAGTCTTCCAAAGAAATAAGAAAACCTTTCGCCCAGTTATTGGAGATTTACTTCAGCAAGCATCTGTACAGCTAGTACCCCCAGGACAAGAGGGTAAAGACTTTTATTCATGGATCTTCGGGTCCCAAGAAAAGAGGGAACCTGGATCTTTCAAAGCTAAACAAATTCCTCCACATGCCTAAATTCAAGATGCTTACACTACAAAAACTGCTACCTATGATTTTTCAGGACTCCTCCATAGTCACTAGTGACCTAAAGGACGCTTGCTTTCACGTTCCTATAGCAGTCAATTGCAGAAAATACCTATTATTTGTAGCCTCAGGCTCCCACTTCCACTTTTGTGCTTTACCATTTTGTTTCTCTACTAACTCGAGAGATTTTACAAAATAGCTATCGTCCTTGATAGCACACTGCAGAACACTGGGGGTAAACATCTATCGCTACATAGACAACTGCCTCATCCAAGGAAGATCCACCGCAGAGACCCTGGATGCCCTCTAGACTTCTGCAGACTGCTTCCAAAAGGTGGGCCTCATGTTAAAGCTACAAAAATCTCAGATGACCCCCCCCCCCCCAAACAAAGATCCTGTTTCTGGGGGGCCCTGATGCACTCAAATCAGCAGAAAATATTTCTTCCTCAATACAGGATTGTTTTCCCGATGGATTATTTAAACAACATATCTTGACCATGGAGTTTTTGAGAATCTTGAGATGCATGACACCTGTATCCTGATGGTCTCTTTAGCAAAGCTACACATGAAAAAATTGCAATGGTTTCTCAAAATGTCTGGGAGCAGAAACCATTCTAACATTGCTCCTGTGTCTCAAATAGGAAGTCCTGTGGTGGAAGGACACCATAGAAGACAACCTGTGGTAAACTTTCATGCTACCTCAGGCAGACAAGACTATCACTATGGACAGCTCAGACATATCTTGGGAAGCCTGCTTAGGCTCACTGAGGGTACAGGACTTTTGACCCCACAACAGAGGAAGCTACATGTCAGTCTAAAGGAAATGTTAACAGTCTTCTTGGCCGTGATATATTTCAGACAGCATTTTAGGATTGGAACTTTGGAAATCTGAGCAGACAATACTACAGTCATGTGGTATATAAACAAACAAGGAGGGACCTCATCTTACTCACTATGCAGCCTTACCAGATGGATCTGAATGTTGATCCAAGACTTGATTACCCTCATAGCATCATACATCCCAGGCTACGGCAATCTATCAGACTTCCTGAGCAGGGACCTACTAGATGCAAACAAATGGATGTTGAATAGGGAAGTCTTCCTAGATCTCACTACTCAGTGGGGTATCCCCTGTATAGACCTTTTTGCACCTCCTTGGCAACAAATGAATTCTGAGGTTTTGCTGCAGAACCCAACAGGAGGGAGCATGGAAAACAGATTCCTCCTTCACATGGACGTACTGGCTCATGTACTTAAAAGATTAGGACCGACAGGCTTAACATGGTACTGGTGGCCCTCTTCTGGCTCAGACAACATTGGTTCTATCTCCTCTTTTCTCTCAGCAAGGGGAAGTTCTGGATGCTCCCAAAGTACATAAACCTACTTGACCAAAGCAAGGCTACTTGACCAAAGCAAGGGATCAGTCTTCCACTGCAACCTGGCATCTCTCAAAGCAAGGGATCAGTCTTCTACTGCAACCTGGCGTCTCTCAATCTAGTTGTTTGGAGGATTGGGTCATGACACCACCTCTTTTGGGTAAGGCATTGAGGTGGGTATCTCTTAAAGGAGCTAGGAAAGCCTAACACTAGAAAATCATACATGTCGAAATGGAAGAGATTTTCTTTCTGGAGTAACGGCCGACACACTACCCCAGCTCAAGCAGGCGTTAGTTTAGTACTGCTTTATCTATCACACTGATTTTGAACAGAGCCTTTCTTCTTGAAGCATCGAGGTTCATGATTCTGCAAGCAAGCTGAAATAGCAGATTATACCAGCACTCTTCTCTCGCCCTCACATGATATGGTTTCTTAAAGGTGCGATTCATTTGAGACCTCCCAGAAGGGATGCCATTCCAGCATGGGACCTAAATTGTGTGTTGGAGAAACTAACCCTTTTGAGCCGGCTGCTACTGCGCTTATCAAGATGCTCACCTGAAAGACCACTTTCCTTATGGTCGTTACATCAGCTGGAAGAGTTTCTGAACTGCAAGCTGTCAAGTATGCAGAGCCCTTTACTGTCTTCCACAGGGAGAGAGTAACCTTCTGAACAAATCCATCATTCATGCCAAAGGTAGTTTCAGAACTTGGCCTGACTCGAGCTATTTGCCAGTCTTCGTTCCAAATCCGCAGAAAAAATCCTTTACTCACCGAATGTCCAGAGATAAATGGGGTATTACAAGAACAAAACAAAAAGTACGGACAGGGTAGACCAGTTGTTAAAATCCTTTTACAGAAGGGAAGCAGTACAACCCTGTCTGAAAAACAAACCATCTGTAAATGGATTGCAAACTGCATCAGGTTCGGGTTGCATGTGTGAAAAACTGAGGGGCTGCCAGCCCAGCCAGATGGAATTTTATAAATAATTCTGTTATTGTAAATATTAATATGCTCCACAGGCTTTTTTAACAAATGTAAGAAAACTGTGTATGTTCTGTGCTTCAAAATGTAACCACAGTGCACCCTGCTGGAAGAAAGCTGATGAGTAAAGAATGTTATGACTGATCTCGAGCTAGGAGACAGGATGTCTGGGCTAGGACATTCTTTCTATTGTTCTAAGACAAAGGTAATTACTAGGTTTTACATGTAAGGTGTCTTATTGTTGTGGCTTCCTGGCAGGTGCAGATTACAAAAAGAAATTGTGAGCCTGGGAAATTTTAGTAGGGGTGTCAAGAATGATGTTATCTAAAATGACTCAACAGTAATGTGCATTATCAATTTAAGACTTTCTCTGAGAGAAAGATTTAGCATTTTGTATTTTGTTCTGAAGCTGGCAACAACTCACCCGTACTTCTCATCTATATTTGCTTGCTCTGCAAGTAGTATTTAGAACAGTGATTTCTCTCAGAGATAAATAGAAATATAGCCAGATTAGTCTGTCTGTTTTCTATATTTGTGAGACTATCCTGCAATGTTGTTTTTAAGCATTACCTGTGATTTCTGGACTCTCTAATGTCACTGTGTTGAATGAATAACTATATTGTCTTCTGTTTTTATTATTAAATTATTTTAAGCCTTTCAACTGTGGCTGTTTTGTGTAGAGATAATTTAAGCTCTGAGTACTTACATGTATGTGGTGATACTGTATAAGCCATTCTAATAGCCTTAGCCCTGGGTTACACTTACTATTTGGATAACAGTAATAGCACACAGTGGAATTAGTCACCCTTTGGGAAGAGCCTTATAGTAGCTGATAAGTAGTGGTTGGTGGCAGTGATTTCTACCTTATAGTCTGGGCAGGATGGGGCATAGCTGGAGAACCTGTGCCAGCCTTCCCCAGGAGTGTCTGTTTGTGTGTAATTCATATCTCAAAGTGTGTGTGTCAGCTACTTGGGCAGGGACACGGAGCACTGGTTGGACAGAGAGGGTGCTGGAGGTTTTGGACCACTCGGCTGGGATCTGTACCCTATAGCTGTGTCATTGGGGAGTCTTATTGGGGATCTGGAGAGAAAGGGAGAAACCAGCCCGAGAATGACTGTGATGTCTGTGTGCTCTTAAGGGAAATTGTACTTTGTGAGTGTACTTGTTATCCTTCCCAATGTGCACACCCCTCACTGGTGCTAGTGGTGAGGATTGAGGCTCCTTGATTACTAGGCCAGTGCACAGGCGTCACATATTGACCACACAAAAGCCTTTACCTGGCCACATTAGAGCCCATTCCACCAGGCATGGGGCAACTATCACTGCTTTCCTTAAAGGTATTCCCAGCCAAGCCATCCTAGAGGTAGCCACTTGTGAATTCTGTTCACACCTTTACTAAAGACTGTAGTTTAGGACAGGTCTCAAGGGCAAGGGTAGGATTTGCCTCTGCTGTCCTACAAAATATGTCCTAATCCTACAGTTGTCCTCTCCATCCACAGACTAGCCTTACTGCAACATTGAATACAAAGAACATAGTACAATTGTGTCCCACTGACCATATTTGCAGATGTTCGAGTAGATCAGTGTTGCAGTACATATTCCCACCCTCCCAGTCCTCAACTTTGTAGGGGCCACCTTCGTTACTTTTTGTACTTGTACCCCCCTTGGCTAATCCCAACTATACTTGTGTTTCTTATGTCTTCGCATTCTCAACCAAAACCTGATAGCTGGGGAGGATGTGCTATCCTCCGGCATCAAACTGCTTTTTCTTGGCTTAAAAAGACCTGAGGATGGTGCTGACTGATGTCCTTCTTATACCATGACATCCGGACGGCATTCAACTTGGAATAAGACTCTGGAAATCAGGCCAGTTATGGGCTTCTGCACAGTATGAAGACCCAAGGATCAGTACTGAAACATTGATCTACTCGAACATCTGCAATTATGGTAAGTGGGACACAACTGTACTATGGTCTCCTTCAAAGCTTACCTGGCTGTTTTCACTTTTATTGTGGGTAGGAACTACATGCCCCTGCCCTCTGTTTTAGAAGATTTTCTGTGAAGCACATTTCTCCTCAAGCCCCCCCCCCCCATTAGAGATCAGCCCCTCTAGGGGACACTGTCTTAATGCTAGAACTCCCTTTTGGGCGAGCTTCAGCAGCAGAATTGCAGCTTTTGTGTTTTAAGACCTACCTTTCATGGTGGTAACTTCAAAAAATATTTGTGTTCCAGTCTTTGTTAGGCTATATGGAGGGAGTATGTTAGCAAATGTAGTGTTACTTTTTTTACCAAGAGTGGGAGGGTTCCTGTTGAAATTGAGGACTGCAGTTGTGATCCACAGAGCTACATAACTAGAATAGTGAAAAGGGAGGAAATATGCTGAAGTATGAGATTCTGATACTACAGAATATTCCCTTTACTCTCTGAAGTACCACAGTTTGGGAGGTGGCACATGTAAGTTTGGGAGGTGGCACATGTATGTAACAGGAATGTGAAGGGCACAGCCCCCATTTGGGGGTGGGTGTAGGGGACAAAACCTCCTCTCCTCAAGAATAATTTAATGGTATTTCAATGGATTTCAAGATTTGCTGCAATCTTTGCTGCATTTATGTTTTTTACTTTTCTACCTTCTTCTTTCGGCTTTTCGCGGTTAGGAGTCGCCACAGTGGAACTCTGGTCCGCTAATGATTGGCAGTCGATTTTTTTTATGGGTGCCAAGGTGCCAGCTTGACACCCAACCTTCAACGAAGGCACGCCCATTCTATGCATGTCTTTCGAATGCCACTCGACCGCGGGGAGGACATGCAGACTCCACACAGAAGGTGCTCCAGCTGAGAATCGAACGGGAGAACCTCTTGCTGTGAGGCAACAATGCTACCGCTGCACCACCGTGGCTATTTTTACTTTTCTACCTACTTTTTGTTAACCAGTTTAGTCCTGCTGGGCAGATTCTACTTTCAAAGGGAAAATGGAAAGAAACATGTTAAGTGTATACAAAACCTGTACATTGTACATTATTATTAATTCTCTTTTTTCTTAATGAGTTAATTTATTGTAATGAAATGTGTATTGATTTATAAGTAGTAGTGAACAATGGAAAATAAGCTGTAATATATAATGCTTTGCAAAAATGTAAATGCCAGCCAGGGTTTGCAATTTCTGGGATTGCCATTTCAGAAGCAAGCCCCAGAGTATCTACTAACACAGGCATTCAACTTGCTGTTAATTTGCCTTGATTGAAATGCAGAGGGGAAAAGTTCTTTCTTCACTGTAAGGATATGTATATAAGGTTTGACCACTAATACTGATGGAATAAAGTCTATTCATAAAGGTAGCCAGATTTCTGTGTCTTTTACAAAGTTAGATAATAAACATTGCCTTTCTTAAATGGTTAACTAATGTTGCATTGCTATCTGATAAGACCTCTGTTGCTTACTCCAGAAGCCGATTCTGCTTGACACACTTCAATAACTAATGCTTTCTTTTTTAAATGCTATTTAGGATGAGAGTTGTGTCTAGGCTATGTAGTCATTTCAAAATAATTTTGTAAAGCACTGTAGGATGGACATAATTTCTGGGTTTGAGTCTTCATTTGAAGACACAGTGATAAAGGGAATTTTCTCTTAGACCAGCCACCCATAATTATGAGCTGGGAACTCCTATCCTATTAGCTGTTGCAGCTGGACATTTGTGGTATCCGATGGGAAGGTCATTGGTACTTTAATAGGTTTGTGAGTAGGATTCAGGCTATAGGAACTTATCCCTTCCTTAATCCTGCTTGGTTCAGAACTGGAGCAGTAGCATCATAGGGTAGTTGAGTCAGTAGCCTAGGAAATACTTTTTAAAGTATGCAAAACAGCAATGCCTGTATTTTGTCATTTCATGAGGGCCGAGTTCTACTCTCAAATCTGGTGTTAAATCAGATACCCTTAACTTTTTTCTAAATATTGTGTAGTAGTAACTGAGAGATGCAATTTTTCACAGCACCTTTTGCATTCTGCATTATTTTTTCTGGTTTATGCTTCTATTTTCATTCATTGTTTTTGTTATGGTTTGATTAAGTCTTTGTACTTTGACGCATTGTAATAATAAGCAACTTTTTTTAAGCTTATACTATTTGCCACATTACACAGTTCACATTTTGAAAGTATTTGCAGATGACTGTTACTTGGCAACTTAGTATTTCAAAATGCTAGTGCTAACATTTTAGAATGAAAACTGCTTGTTTGGGGCTTTTTCAGTGCCCTACCAAACATTTAAAAACTTCCTTGTTGGAGCTATGGGGTCCAGTAAGTTTGGAGAAAACATTGCCTGTAAGTAACTGTGCTTGATAATAGCTTCTGTTGTAGTACATAATGCACCACAGTTATTCTCTGAAATCAGGGGGAAAGGTAAACTAGTACCTTTATGATGTAAGAAATGCAGTTTTTATGCATCTTTCAATGCTGCTTTGTCTGCTGCCACGCTAGAGCATAAACAGCAACTTCATGGATCAGCACTGGTGAGCACAAAACAGTTTTAAAAGTTGAAATACACTTAGGATTGCCACTTGTGTGCTGGTGGCAATATTACATGTATTTAGTTTTTAAAGCTACCTTAGAATCAGTTACGCTTCACTTCTGGCCTTTGTCAGAAGTGTTATATTACAGCTTTCATATCTGCAAAACACTGATCTTACTTTTTTCTCTTTGCCTTGTAGTAAGTACATGGAACTTTATCTGCTAAAGACTTGTTTGGCAGCACTAAGTGTGTGAATAGCCTTCAAAGCTATAAAACACCTGGCCATCTCTGTCTCTCTGTCTCTCTCTCTCTCTCTCTCTGTCTCTCTCTCTCTCTCTCTCTCTGTCTCTCTCTCTCTCTCTCTCTCTCTCTCTCTCTCTGTGTGTCTCTCTCTGTCTCTCTGTGTCTCTCTCTCTCTGTCTCTCTCTGTCTCTCTCTCTGTCTCTCTCTGTCTCTCTCTCTCTCTCTCTCTCTCTCTCTCTCTCTCTCTCTCTCTCTCTCTCTCTCTCTCTCTCTCTCTCTCTCTCTGTCTCTCTCTCTCTCTCTCTGTCTCTCTCTCTCTCTCTCTCTCTCTCTCTCTGTCTCTCTCTCTCTCTCTCTCTCTCTCTCTGTCTCTGTCTCTCTCTCTCTCACTGGTAGTACACTGCTGATACAACTCTGCTCCACACAGAATTATGATCAGGTCTCCCCAATCCTAAACAAGTACTTGTATTCTCAAAATGCCCGTCTTGGGTCACCTGTCAAGTTTTGTCTCTACTTTTTTGAGGTGGGTTTCTTGGCAGCCTTTTCTCAAAAATAAAGCAACGTTGCTGTGATCCGAGAGTCGATTATAATCCTCTGATCTGGGTACAGTGCTATTTAGGACACTCCTAGATATTTTTCATCAAATCTACTTTGAACTTTTTAGTTGAGCATTAGATACTCCTGAGCTGATTTATCTGTTCTATTGGCTAGTTGTACCCCATACTGACTGACTTGGCTAAGATGTTTCTCTGAAACGTTTTGGTAGTGTTTGCCAAAAGGAGGTATCTGCAAGACTGAAACTTCGTTAAACTTTTTTCAGCATCCTAAGTTTTAACCCAAAACTGAATAATACTTGCATTCAAAAGTTTAATTGTAATGTCATACAATGATCTGTGTAAGTACCCTGGTTTAAGTTTCTGGGGTCTAATGACACATTCAGTTTCATCTTGGTTTTCTCCTATTTGAGCATTATTTATTCTAGCTGTTGGATGTCATTTTTGCAATACAAGCATTTTTTTGTATTGGGATTCAAAATGGCTCCTGCAACACAAAAACAGAAAAAAAATCTGAATTTTCCAATCCACGATCAGGATTAAAATCAGGATTTAATTATTTGTATTAAGGAAGGAAAAGTTGTAATGAACAATGACTATTTTTTTTTAAATTATTTTTTAGCACTCCAAAAAAAGAGGTGCGGAAATAAAAATCAGTTTAGTCAGAATTACCAGTAGATGTACAGGAGTGGTGTCAGAAATGCAGTTCACTCTGTTGGTAATCGCCAGGTCCAAAATGTTGTGTTGGAAAAATCAATTAGGTGAGAGAAACTGTGTAAGGAAAGTGTATCCAAAAATTTGCCCTCGATAAATTAACATACAGCATCAAGACTACAGTCTGTGTGGGCATTAATAAAATGACTCTAGTATTTTCCAAAATTTTATCCAGATCTTGAAAGAATGTTTGCTGCTCCATATTAAGTCTGGGACTTTTTTATAGTGAGCATTTTGTTTTATAGATTGACAACTCTCTTTTGAGATTTCATGGTAGTCCTGAGGATTTTACTGTTGTTGCAAGTGCCTAGCATAGCCAAAACTAAATCCTGTACAAAAGTGACAGTGCCATCCCAGAAGTGGCTGTTCTTAGACGATCATTTTTTGTAATCTGGGGATATTAATGCTATTAAACTGACAGACTTCCATAATAACCACAGCTCTGAAGTCATATAAATTAGAAAGCTTTTCTGCCTTCTTATTTAGACTTTTGGCATTTGCATGATACGCCTCTAAAAGTTTTAGGTCCCTTAGGTTTAGTACTGATGCAATCTGCCGTACTAACAGGCATAAAAATGCTTTGCAGTGGCTACATTTATCACCAGTAATTCAGATGGAGTCCATTGGGGGGAAAATTCAGGAAGATATAAGAAAGTGTCCCAACTTGAGATTAACATCATATTGTTCCTTGCACAAAAATCACTGCCATTTGTTGTATAAAAGCCTTTGTAAATTGATAGTTTGGGAGAATTTCAATAAAGCAGAGTGCCACAAAAATAAATCTAACGGATTTCAGATGCTACGAAAGCAGCTTTATGAAAATAAAACAACAGAGTCCCGAAGAGGTTGTTGCACATTCATTGATAATTGGAGTGAAAGGACCATTGATACTTTAATGGTTTCTTTAACACACATTGGGGATCTCGATCAATTTTAGGCCCCCTAGACTGGAGACTGTATTTTTTTACTTGTCAATAGAGGAAATTGGCCTAATTATTTTCTTTAGTATGGAGTCTCCTAGGAAAAAGTACATCCCCTTGGAGACTGAATTTATTCACCAGATCAGAGACTGGAGTCCTGAGCAGACTGAATCAGTTATTGGTAAAATTGCCTCCCTCTACTCTCTTCTCTTAGGCTTCACAGACCTTTGACTCTGGTTGTTTGTTAAAACCATCTTTTTACTTTTTTGTGCCCTTTTCCTGAGTTGTAAGTATATTGTCCACATCCCAACATTCAGATGTCACATACTGATTGGTATTTGCAGCATCTGTGGCTAGGTTAGTAAAGTTACAAGGAATTGCAGACTTTCTTGTATTAAGAGCATTGTGAAAATGTTCCTGAAGTATCAGAAAAGTACCAACTCCAGGCTCAACCTGAGTGGAATAGTAGATCATATTGCAGGAAGGCAATACACTAGACACGATGGGACACAATAGGATCCAATCTGTTTGGGCACTGTTGTTATTTGAAGCAAGAAATCTTTACTTTCAGGGGAATTTAGAAAAATTTCTCCTCATGCCTAGTAGTTCATTTTGCAGTCCTGTGGGCTAGCACATTTGGTACAAATGGTCGTATCAGTATTTGAAAGGGCCTCTTTATTGGTGCTATTAATACAGAGTATTTACAGCATTGGTAAATAGCACTTTCCTCAAGAAGGGATGATGATTAAGCCTGAATTAATCTTTCCTGAATGACGGTTGTTAGAATCCCTCAGTGCTCCAGAAATATAAGTGAAAAATGTTAGAACGTGGCCCGTAACCCTTACCTCCATACCTGTTAAGCACCTAGACACTGAGATGATTAAGATGAGTCTCAGCGTCTTGCCACATACAATGTGTGCAACCACTTGTACCCTTTGTGTGAAGCTCCTTAGTAGGTTGTCAAAAAGTCTGCTAGCCCACGCAATCTCTTTCTGCAGATAAGAAAAATGCAAATGAAGTGTAATAAATAATGTAATCCAGCTCAGGACTCTGTAAACTTCAGTGCTAAAACTTCATCTAAGCTTGTCTGTGCTTCACACTTCAAACCCACATTAGGAAAAACACTGTAAAGAAATCTCTGTACATTTGGCTCTCACATGACGTAGAACAATGCAATCCTTTCCTTAATTTTGGACTAGCCACAACGCAGTGATTACATTATGGCCCTTGACAGATTGAGAATGTACTTAACAATGACAAATGTAATCTGTCTGGGACATTATATGTAGACCTTACAAATGCTTTTAGACTTGTAGATTATCCCATCGATGCAAGCTACATGTTTCAAATGGGGGTTAGTCCACAAGCCCTTGGTTCTAAGACTCCTTTACAATCAGCTTGTCTATATCCTCTGAAGCCTCTGTACCATATAGTTGTATCCTTGCATTCCTAGTCGTCTTTGCCTGCACTAACAAAATTCCCAGCGAGTTCCTTCATCTACCCTTGATCTAAAGACCACATTGCTATAACATTTTGACTATCACACAGTGCTACAAAACTAGAGGATGACCTGCACTCACTCAACAATTAGCCTAACAATAAAAAAAACTCTCTTGAACTTTACTAAAACAAAGCTCTTGCTTTTTGACATGTACCAAAATTTCTCCAAAATCAACAGCACCTTAGACATTAAAGACCTTAACAGTGCTCTCATTGAAACATTTACATAATTCAACATGGGTATCTTGCTTGACCAGGCTATGATCTTTCAACTACTTCACCATGGAAAAAATAGCCATAATTAGCTATCTGCTATTCAGGGCACAAAAAAAAAAAATCTTACTTGCTACTAGTTCTTTCACAGTTTTTTTTTTCTTTTTGAATATGGTCATAGGATCCATATAGGTTAAAAGGCAACTGAGGTGCAAGACAATTTCCAGTTTACCAGTAGTTAGGCCTTGCCTCTCTTCTCAAGAAGGGTCATACAAGAGGTGAACTTAAGAATGCCCATCCAGTTGTCCAGCTAAATGTTAAAGGCTGTGACTGTGTGTCACACTTTTTAACTTGGTGTTTGTTCCCGAGAAGAGTTGCACACTGTGCGACAAATCTATCCTTCCTCTTTTTGTTTGTTGGTGTAGATTCATATCTCTGTTCCTAGTGTAGCTGGACTTTTTGATTTATTGAGGTATAAGAGTTCTTCGACTACTTGGCTGTTCCAGTTTCTTGGTTTGGCACCCTTATTCTTTAGTATTCATATTTGTTGATGTTAACTGTTGAATTAAGCCTGATCCTCATAGAAACATACCTTAAAAAAAATTAGTGTTTTAGTTGCTCAGATTTTCAAAGTTGTTCTTGTTCCCACCTGAAAGAGAGGTCTTTTAAGAGAGGCTGGCCTCATCTTTTGAGAAGCACTGCAGTAATATGTCTTAAGTGAATGTAATTATCCTCAAAGGAATGTGTTACTGATGGCCTGGGTACAAGCCACTGTGAGCTGGTAGTGCATTGATAATGAGATTTAGTAATACATATTGAAATGAAGAGTTAGATGCTGTAGTCTGTGTTTGTAACATAACAGGAATAAATAGGAAGTTTATTGTATTATGAACGTCCCCCCCCAAGTGGTATAGTTTTACAGTATTAAGGAGAGACTTAAGGGAGTGGAAAACATTGGCTGTTACTTATACATGCCTTCCTCTTGCTTAATATCTTGGACTTTTCCATGGTTTGTTTAGACGGATAAAAGTAATGCTCAACTCCTTTACCTACTGCTTTACAGCTGTATTGGAGGTAAGGATTTTCATTCTGGCATAAGTAAATGCTGTTTTTCCTGTTGTGGTTTGTGATGTGGGCAATGCCACAGAGTTTTATGAGCTTTCCTTTTTGTCTGCTTTGATTTTCTGAAGAGACTCCTGTTTTCTGTCAGCTTTTAAAACATTTGCTTGCACTAAATTGTGAATGTGTTACAAGTTGTTTTGGCCATGGCCTTGTGACCTACGTAATTGCTAAAAAGGATCCAAGAAATACTGGTTCACCAAGTCGGTTAATACAAAAAAAATATTAAAAATGGAGTGACTAGATGGAAATTGTCCATGTTTAGTAGTAAGTTTGTCATGTCGTTCAAGTGGCTGGAGATGTTTACAGACAGTAGCTACTTCCACCTCACTGCTAGGAGGCAGACAGTTTGTTCCTCATCTTTCCTCTAAAAAAGAGGCAAGAAGAGGGTTGGGAGGGTGGTCTAATGATTAAGGTGTTTGCCTTACAAACACAAGGTGTAGGGTTTGAGTCTCACAAGGGATAATTAGCTAGGCTTACAATGACTCGCAAGAGCAGTTAGCCTAGTACCAACCTATAAACCTGTGCTAGATCTTTACTTGTCAGCTTATTCTTAAACCCTGATTTCTGGTGTCTCAGAAATTTGCTGGTGGGCATTTGTGGATCTGTAATGACAACATATTACTAAATATGGCTAACTTCAGTAGGGATACAGATGATGAGCATTTTATGTAAAATATTAAAATGACTTTAAACCTAAAGCTGCCTTTGTTTAGATTTCTGTTATGTATCTATTTTTCTCTTCTTTTCTTGCTCAGATGGATGGAGCCTGTTTAATGAAGAACTCCCATCCCCAACAGATTTGGAGGAAAGTTTGAGAAATGGGGTAATACTTGCTAAGCTGGGTCACTACTTTGCTCCGGATCTAATTACCTTGAAGAAAATCTACGATATTGGACAACAGCGTTACAAGGTGACTGTTGTGTGTGGATGTTTAGTATAGTAATTTTTTTAGTTGACAGCAATATAACATTGTGAAAAATGAGAGAGGTCTGGCATGCTATAGTGGTGTAAAAAATTATTTAGATAAAAGTATGCTTAAAAAATAAACTCTAGTATGTGGTGATTATTAGCACACAAGTGCATTTTGCCCAAAATCTTGTAGTGACCGTGATCTCAAATGCCTTTCTGCTGCCTCTGCAGAGTCTGTATTAAACTTCCACCTGGTGTTTCCCTTGTTTATTCTTTTCTCTGTGCTGCCTTGGCTGACTGGATACTGCACTTTTCTTGAGGTGACGGAATATCCATCTCTGCTGTTTACTTGTGGAGCAGTACTTGTGAAAGAGTGCTTAATGTTTTGATGAGTCTTCTTAAACCAGAATTTGAAGAGATACTATATGATTTAATTATGTAGTAGGGGAGTGTGTGTGGTAGTGGTGTTGTACATGCAATGAAGTTCAACAAAAAGCAAGTCGTTTGATAATTAGTCTGCAGAAAAAAGTGAGATGCTTACATGAGTGCATTAT